>NW_028246711.1:0-265000 GCF_964263255.1 Lissotriton vulgaris | reverse complement strand
TAGTATTATTTTGATTAATTTGAGCTAGAAACAACATTTTCTGTTGAAAACTGCTAATTATATGATGAAGTGTCTTAAATAAAAAATTAAGAGATAAATGCTGTGAAGACTGAAACACGTGATCCACTGTCTCTGCCCACTAATCTATTCATGAAAGATTCACAAAACCTAAACATTCTGATTCAAATCCGTGTCCGTTAGTTGCACCTTTTACAGAACAGTTTAGCAGTCTCTCCGTTCTACAGAGAATGTTTTTAAAAGCACATTTTTTTTCCTAAATCGTCACTTTGTTAACTGCATGATTAAACATTGTTCTTTTTACTGTAGAAAATCAAATGGTGTCATCCAGTGTTTATATCCCTATATTTAGTAACCATTTATTTTATGGAAAAGTAAATTTTTTTTAAGTCAACCACCCTAAAATAAACATAGAATATGAAAAATACATAACGGGTAACATGTATAATATGGTCCTTTGTTGCATTTCGGTTTTCGGTGTGTTCTGGTGGCATTTACCAGATAAAGGTGTACAGATAGATCTAAGAGGTCGGGGATAAGAGGCTTAAAGGTTAATAAATATTTAAAATATAATATTTAAAATAAAGTACAATGAGCAAGGTTATTATATTGAAAAATAGAGACTAAAGCACTAAAGTAAGAGATATGTAAAAAAGACAAAAAAACATTTAGTTACAAAATATGGACTATCTAAAACATGATGATATAATGGTAAATACTTATCTGGATGCTATTGTAGTACTTGGTATAGTCTGTCGATATATATGATGGCAAAATTAATGATGTGACACACCTGAAACAGTCATTGCAGGCCAATATTGTACCCTTGTTTTAAACATTACATCTCTTTTGCAAAAGAAGAAAAAAAATCCTGTGTTTTTAAGACGGGTTGGTGCTTGGTCCTGCCTGCCCCCGGGATGGATTACTCAGTTTACCATAATCTGGGAAAGAATATACAATAATGGCTTCTTCACCATATAGGTATCCAACATGAAGGGCTCGCAGATGCTATGTGGGATCCAGATAGCAGATCTCCCAAAAGAGATACCTGCAAAGCTTTT
Organism: Lissotriton vulgaris; assembly: GCF_964263255.1. Lineage (NCBI taxonomy): Eukaryota > Metazoa > Chordata > Amphibia > Caudata > Salamandridae > Lissotriton > Lissotriton vulgaris. Next base: position 263,921 of record NW_028246711.1, on the reverse strand, counting down.
GTGTCTCTAGCGAGTAGGACCCCCTTGCCCATCCAATCCTTCTTCCTTACCTCTCTCCCCCCCCCCCCCCCCCGCCCCCACCTTTTCCTTTGTCCTTTTAAAGCTAAACTACTTTTTGCTGTTGGAGAAGGTGATGCCTGGCTGGACTGATAATGCAGTCTCCTGTCGTATGGCTGTGACATCTCCCCCAGTTAAAGAGACAACTGAGCTCTCTCAGTACCCACGCTGTTGCAAGTTCAATAGGGGCGCCGGTAGTGATGAGTTACAGAAATCACAATGTTCCTGCAGAATGGACTGTGATTGCAATTGGGTAACCCTCCTTGTTTCTCAAGGGGAAGGTTAACAGCAGGATTTGGATTGTCTTTAAGGGGTTGATGAACTTACCGTGCTTCATACACTATCTATCGTGAGTATTTTGTTTGTTTACAGACCTCCAGTTGGCCTTGCGGGCTAAAGCCGGCTATCGAGGAGGCAAAGAGTAAACTTTTTGTCCACATCCGTTTTTGCGCACAGTTTAGTGGTTGTGGTCAATTCCCTAGGCTAGAAATCCTATGGCCTGCTTTAATATGGCCCAGCTGAGGTCTGGTGAAAGGAGGGTGTGCCTGGGATAACGTCTCTGTCTTTTTTCTAGCGCTGCTGGGACATCGCCCTGGGGCCCCTGAAACAGATCCCCATGAACCTATTCATCATGTACATGGCAGGCAACACCATCTCCATCTTCCCCATCATGATGGTCTGCATGATGGCCTGGAGGCCGATCCAAGCGCTCATGGCTGTGTCGGCAAGTGAGTATCCCGGCCTCTTTCTGTTTGAGTGATACAGCCCTGCAGAGTGCCGAAAACAGAGCCCTTCAACTTAACCTGTGGTAGCCAATGCTATGCTAGTGTTAGAACACGCACAGCTCTGCCAGTGCATCTGATTCCTGACATGTCCCATCATTTACTGCTCTCTTCTTGTGACATCCAGGCTGCTCTGCTGATCCACTGTACTGCTAACCTCCATCCCTCGGCTACTCCTGTACAGAGGTCTACACTCCATTGCCAAGGCACATCAACCCTGATCTACAGGTCTCCACGGTATATCAGAACTGGATCCCACACAGAGCTTGGCTGATGCACTTTAGCGCCAATGCACAGCACTCCGTTGGCAATGAAGCAAGAGGAGGCACAGCGCCAGTGGCTGTTTAAAGTATCCCAGCCATGCAGCACTCTGTGCTATTACAGCCCTTAGCTATCACAGTACCCATCTATACTGACTGCAGCCCCTCCTCCTACTCCGTTCTTTGGCTCCGACAACTCCCCTTTGTCCTCTTCTATAGCAATTCTTCCTGCTCCGTTTCTTGGCTTTGTCTGCACCTCTTTCCATCTCTTCTGCACTTTCTGCTATTCCGTTCCAGGACCCTGACAATGCTTCTCCATACTTCCTGCAGGACCACCAGCTATTCCAGCCCTGAGCTGTGACAGCCATTCCTGCTACTCTGGTTCAGGGCTCTGACAGTACCACTCAATGCCGTACTGTCCCTCGGTTTTATCCAGTTCTGGGCTCTGCTGCTACCCCTCTGTCCTTCTTTGCAGTACGTTTCCTATTTCGTTCTGAACTCTGACAGTATCCACCTGTCCTGCCCTACAGAGCCTCATACTAGCACAGTGCAGGGCTGTGAGAGTACCCGATCTTGCTCTCCAGTGCCTCCTTCTGTTCGTCCGTCCTTGATCTGTCCAGCCTTTCAGTAGTTGATCTTATTCCAATATTGGGTACATCTGGTTTAATCCAAGGCCATGACATTGTCTCTCTAGTTTCTCATTTTAGAGTTCGTTAACTCAGTTTCTCTTTTTCCAGCCTTCAAGATGCTGGAGAGTTCGAACCAGAAGTTCCTGCAGGGCCTGGTGTATCTTATTGGAAATCTCCTGGGACTGGCACTGGCTGTGTATAAGTGTCAGTCCATGGGACTGCTGCCAACACACGCCTCTGACTGGCTAGCCTTCATTGAGCCCCCTGAGGTAAGTAGGATGAGCCTCATGCTGCTATCTCTTCCCTTGTTTCTTAAACACCTGGTCTTCCATCCCCTGATCAGTGGTCACTGGCAACCTGAAGGATCTGTCTGCGTGACAGAAATGTAAGAAACCCAAAGGAGCCTCGACAGTGACGGCTCATTCCTGTTACAGAGAGTGCTGCCGGGCCATCTGTTATCTGTGCGGTCTCCTGGTAGTGGAATTCAGACAGGAATTCTCATATTGGCTTCTGTAAAATGTGCTCTAAACGTGCTAGAGCAATCTGCCTAGAAAAGAGTCTCAGATCTTCCTAGCCCGAACTGGCACAGATCCCAGAAGTTGGAAACCTAGTTAGAGGTCTTGTAAGAAAGGTTGGGAAACAGCACCCTAGCTGTTCTATACTGTTGTTACTGCTGTGAAATTCGCGAATAATTCACCTATCCGTTAAATGTGTTCAAATGTTCCTGCCTGGTAAGCTCTGATAAAATCAGCATTTTTTAATATAGCTCTATGCTTCCAGTTTGATGCTAAATGTGTAAATAGCTAACAAAAATACATACATTAGTCTAAGTCCGTTGCAAACATAATTACAGCCAAACAGTCAAAGTGATATAGTCCAAATATTTATATAAATTACACCCTCAGCAGTTAGGGGAGGATGGAAAGATGTTTGATCCATGTGGTCAGTGCTGCCTTACATAGGAGATCTGACGGCTGCAGGCATGCAGATGAGTTCAGTCATCTGTTTTGTGAGCCAGTGGCGTTGTTTACATATGGCACGTGATACATAGTGCGGCAGAAAGTTTTATAACACTTTCCATGTAATGACTCAAAATATACGACATTCCTTATCAGATGAGCTTGCGCACTTCTGTAACCTTCCACAGGAAGGTTAAAAAAGAGGAACAGTTTGAGGAAGATAGTCTGGCTGCATCTTTGCACCCTTACCAACATTCTGTGAACAAAAACACAAATGATTTTTGCCATTTCTAAATTCGTTTAAAGAAGGAAAACACTAGCTTAGTGAATAGATAGATACCTGAGACATGTACATGTGCTTCATAGCTGTCAAGTGGCCCTATGTCAAGCGTGCACCTTCAGCAAGCGCTTTTTTTAAGCCAACAGCATTTCGCATTCAGGAAGTAGTAATTTTGGCTTTAAAGTATAAAGAAGAATATTAGACGGTCCAGCTTGCAAAGTGTTATAAGCTGAAAATAAACTAGCTGAGCAATCTATTTTCAAATGACTTGGAATGACCTGGCAGTTACACCAAGCAGGCACTTAGGACAGGTAGAAGAAATAACCTTGGGCACACATTCCAGCATATGAATACGAAATACAAGGGTACAGCTACATTCTGCTGGTTCCCTCAGTTGTGGGAGATAGCAGGGATTGGAATTTAATAAATATCTGTTTGTCAAATGGACAACATGGTTTAGACATCTGCCTGTCCCATTTCGTGAGGTGACGAGCTATGGCAGCATTCCTATTATATCAGAGTGCTTCTAATAGTTCCTCTGACTATGCCAGGGCTCATATTACGTCACAGGTTGGATTCTAGCAAGGCTCCGATTATACTACCTTTCTGATTATACAGGCCACCGAACATACCAGTGACCTATTTGTGTTAAAATTTGAATATTCACAGACTTGCAGTATAGGCCAGTGTTTTGATAATGGTAGGGTCTAAATATGCCAGCATTTTCATTAAGTGGGAATTCTAATTACAGCTGAGATCTGTTTATACCATTGTTTGAATTGAACTTATTCACTCTTACTTTAGTTCTGGGGAACCGTCTTGTAAATTGCTCTTGCAAATTTACTAAGAAGCATGTACTCATTTTCACAAAATGTTACTGTAAGTAAACCCAGATCATACTGATGGTCCACCGCCTTGGATGCCAGCTGAGGATCAAAGAGTCCACCTGCAGTCTGTCCTTCTCTACACACTGAAGACAATGAAGTCAATCCACTCAGGGGCCCCCACGGACCCCTGCCCCCACCACATCTTCAACAGAGCCGCCAACACCATCGCACCCATGCTCCGCCAAATCATCAACCGCTCCCTGGCGACCGCCTCGTTCCCCGACGACTGGAAACACGCCGAGGTCAACCCCCTCCTAAAGAAATCCTCAGCGGACCCCACCGACCTCAAAAACTACAGACCCATCTCCCTGCTCCCGTTCCCAGCGAAAGTCATCGAGAAAGCCATCAACAGCCAACTCGCCACATTCATTGAAGAACACAACATCCTCGACTCCTCCCAATCCGGCTTCAGAAAAAACCACAGTACGGAAACCGCCCTCCTTGCCGCAACAGACGACATCCGCACCTTACTGGACAAAGGAGAAACAGTAGCCCTCATCCTCCTCGACCTATCAGCGGCGTTCGACACAGTCTCCCACCGCACCCTAATACGCAGACTCTACGATGCAGGAATCCAGGACAAGGCCCTCGACTGGATCTGCTCCTTCCTCTCCGGCAGGACGCAGCGGGCTCGGACCCCACACCGATCACTTGCGGAGTCCCCCAGGGCTCCTCCCTCAGCCCGACGCTCTTCAACGTCTACATGGCTCCACTTGCCCCCATCGTCAGGACCTACGGACTCAACATCGTGTCATATGCAGACGACACCCAGCTCATCCTCTCCCTATCCAACGAGCCCAACACCGCCAGACGCAACTTTCGAGAAGGCATGGAAGCCGTCGCCAAATGGATGAAAAACAGCTGCCTTCAACTAAACACCAACAAAACAGAAGTACTCATCATGGGCCCAAACCCGGACGCCTGGAGCGACACCTGGTGGCCCACCGCCCTCGGAAACCCGCCAACCCCCACAGACCACGCACGCAACCTGGGAATCATCCTGGACTCCGAGCTCAAAATGGACCGCCAGATCAACTCTGTCTCATCTTCCTGCTTCCACACCCTCCGCCTCCTTCGTAAGACCTTCAAATGGATCCCCCTCGAACACCGAAAGACAGTCACTCACGCCCTGGTCACCAGCAGACTCGACTACGGCAACGCACTCTACGCCGGAATAAACAAAAACCTCATCCGCAAGCTACAGAACATCCAGAACGCCGCCGCAAGACTGGTCCTCAACCTGCCAAAACACTGCCACATCTCCCAGCACCTGCGCACACTCCACTGGCTCCCCGTCAAGGCGAGAATCACCTTTAAGATGCTCACCCACGCACACAAGGCCCTCCACGGCACCGGACCAGCATACCTGAACAGCCAACTCAAATTCCACGCACCCCAAAGGACCCTACGATCAGCCCAGCTTTCCTACGCCGTGGTCCCCCGCACCAGAAAGACCAGATCGGGAGGCCGCTCCTTCTCCTTCCTCGCGGCCAAAGCATGGAACGCCCTTCCGCTCCACCTCAGGCAGACAACAGCGCTCCCCATCTTCGCAAGAAACCTCAAAACCTGGCTCTTTGACAGACCCCCCCCTCCTTGATGGAATGGAACCTGCACCCCTCCACCCCCCCACCCCTAGCGCCTTGAGACCCTTACGGGTGAGTAGTCGCGCTTTAACAAACTCCTGATTGATTGATTGACATTGTATAATTCTTGATCCTATCACGGTAACTCACTGTGCCTCAGTTCTCCTGTTTGCCATAACTAAGCGCAAACCAAGTGCTGTATCAATGACCGGGCATTTGCATTACACACATTAGTTAACTCTGCAAGGTTGTGTCCCACTCAAAATATTATGGGCCCAATTCTCAAAGCTATTGATGCATGCAAGTTTGGCTTCCATGAGTAAAAGTTGTTTTGATCTCATAAGAGGTTTTTCACATGAGCAAATGTGCAAATGTTTGCTAGGAGTATGCCTGGAAATTTGCAGCTGTGGCATATTGCCATTTCTATTTCTGAAAACTCATGTGAATTCTTGAAAGTTATAAATCTGCATTAACGCAAGGTCTCAGGGTTGAGTCATGTAGTGTGTTGTGATTTTCTGTAGAAATCGGGCCATTAAAGTATCTTTTTTTATGGATTGACCGTAATGCTTTTTTTTTACAAATTCTCCATCAAACGTTTTATTTAATGCTTTAGAGAAATGGTAGTAAAATTCGCCCTTAAAAATCCCTCAATAGTTTAACAAAATGGTTTCTAAACCTTTGTTGACTTTTTTTCAAGTTACAAATATTTTGTAGTACATTATATTTTGTCAAATTGCGCAATAATTTCTGCAAACCGGGCTACAACTTTTGTCCATATTGTTTTCAAGTGGCACATATGTTCGTGGCATATTTTATTTTAAAAGCAAATAATGAAAATTTTCCTCACTTTTGTGAAGAAAAGTTTTGTTTCCATTAACAGATAGATGCAAGGACTATGCTTTTTTTTTTTTTTACAATGTTTATTGGATAGAATTAAAAATGTAAAAGTATATGCACAATTTTTATAACCACAGGGTCATGTGTTTTCTGTACAGTAATTGATCCTGAAATAGCAACAGACGACCATGAACAGGCTAAAGCAACTCAATTTACCATTAGTGCTTGTTCTACCCCTCTTGTGCCCTGCCAATCCAACCAATGCACCTCAGTTACTTTATTACTACACGTAACTCCAGAACTTATCTGCCTCGTTTCCAACTTTCCATAATTTAGATGCTAAATTTAAACGTGGGCCATTAAACGCAGCCAGGAAACTAAAATGCGTTACTCTCTGCACCACTTTAAGTAGGTACGGTCACCAAAGCTCCAAAAATCTACACCACACCTCCATAAATTAAGGTGAACTGTCATTTAATTTGTATATTAAATATTGAAAGTTTACCAGTTTATGCATTTCTTCCAGCCAGTTATCATATATGTAAAGAACTCGGGACTTCCAGAGATGTATGATGCTCATTTCTAGTCACAGATATGCCCATAGCTGTCCAAATCAATTGTCACGGGTGGAAAATCCAACATGTCGTGCAGAATTGTGATCCTTCATTCAGTGATATTTGTATGTCACTTACATATTTTCTCTCGCTAGTTCCTATCCCACCTTCGTTTTATCTTTGAACATTCTTATAGTATGTGCACAATATCGCCTTCCTTTTTCATTTTTTTTCCGTATGTTATTTGAAAGCCTTTCAGTGCCACCTCTGTGGAATTTTGTAGTAAGAGAATTTCAGCCAAGCCTCTCTTAGCAGTTTATCATGATCAGTCATGAACTCTGACCAGTCTACATCGAATTGGGACTCCAGTATACCCGAGGAAATCCCTTCTTCTTCTTGGTTTATTTTTAACAACAGATAAAACAAACCATGAAATAATTAACCATACTATATTTTCCTTAACCAGTTGGGAAAACTGGTAGTTTTTAACAAACAATACTATTGTGTTACGTCCATGTAGAGCCTTCTTCACATCCTCAACTCGCTTCTTTCTTCGTGCAGCATCCACCTTACCAGCGAAATCCTCAAAATGTGTTTGTGCTTGACTCCTACACAATAATAACAACTCTTGAAATTAAAGTCCACTTAGAATGTAACAATAAAATACCAGAAAAGCATCTTAAAAAGCAGTAAGAAAATCATTAATTAACACCTTACTGTTGGAAATGGCCCTTTTTGCAGGGTTATCCCCAAACTTTTTGCTTTCTTCCTCCCTTGTTTTTCCTGACCTGTGGTTGTTGGCTATAGGACTCTGGGCCCTTTACCACTGCTGATCAGTACTAAAGTGAATATACTCCCCCTGTAAATTGGTATTGTGGTTGGTTGTCCAGGATTTGGCATATTTGTTTTGGTTATCCAGGATTGGCATATTTGTTTTACTAGTAGGTCCCTAGTAAAGTCCACTGAGTGTGCCAGTGAAGTACTGGGTTTTTCGGAATCCAGCAGTGCCAGGGAACACACCCAAAGACTTTGAGTTCCCCTGTTTCAGACTACAGAAACACAGAGTCTTCTTGGTGAAGTCAATGATCTTATTTATTGGCTGCAGCCAGTAACAGGTATCCTAGAAGTACAACACGGTGTATGTTCTCAGGAGACTGCTCAATCTTACAAAGCCAACCTTCTCTTCTTATACAAAATATTATGCTTTAGGCAAACATTCCTTATTTTACAGTTGACCATTCACATATTTTCATTACAAAGGAAAAGCAGAGTCATGATGACAAGCCCATATTTCAGTTTGTTCAACCCATAATCAATTATCCGGCAAGGCCCAGTATTTCCATCAGATATCGACGGACCCTCAATAAAAACGGGAACCTCCTCATCGTAAAGCAAGTCATAAAGAAAGAAACAGAGACAGGTGTGTGTGAGATTAGGCAAGGTTCGTGTGCGATGAAAGGTTTATGACATGATGCGCTTCGATGCTAATCTCATTCGGCCACTGGGAAAGGAACTGGCCGAACGGGTTTGGCTTCAGGCAATGGACTCAGCTCGCCCAGGTCACAGAGGAGTAAACAAAGGTATACGTGTCCTTCTGACTCGATTTCGCTTTAATTATTGAGCCTAGGTGAGGGCAATCACAAAATGGCTGCTGTTCACAAAATGGAACCCGAGGGTTCAGGACGGAAACTCTGATTTCAGGGTGACTTCGTCACTCGAATGTGACGGAAATGCTCGTACATAATATCCCAATCATTACCGGTCTTCCGATACCAAAATCGTCATAATACGACGATGTTTATAACACGGGTCCAAAATCTTCAGTACCACAGACCATCCTTTTGCCTTTCCGTAGGCAATAACCTATACTCACCCTAATCTGAGTCCAGGTCTATATTCATAAAGTCATTGAGATGTTGCTGTAGCATCATCCTATCACTTAGCTCATTTCTTGATACAGGTTTCCTTACACAAAATGTAGCACAGAGGCCACATATTGCAGGAGCACACTGGACACACTGACAGAACAGGAAAAGAATGGCTAAGATCATCCCAATGACCATCAGAATCTTCCATCCCCAGGCAGATATCAGTTCCCAGAACCACCCCATCAACGACCAATCTCCTTTCTCCATGTGGATATATTCAGAGATTTTATGCAATTTGGAAATGGCCTGGTAAACTGTCGGAGCGTTATCGGGGATGAAAATACAACAACTTGATTGGATCACTTTACATACCCCACCTCGGTCTGCAAGTATGACGTCTAACGTGACCCTATTCTGAAGAGTCATAAGGCGATCCGACTGGAGCTCAGCCGTCAAATTACTAAGGGCACCGGCAGTTTCAATCACAGTAGACCATGTATAGGCTCTATCATGGCAGATAAAATAGGTACCCTTAGCTGCTAGAAACGGAGGGGAAGTCTGAGACGCAAAAACGTATGTTTCAGTGCAGATACTTTTCCCTAACTGAGCTCTGGGATTCTTGCCATTTCCTTGCAGACATAGGTGACCCTGATGGGGTACGATCCAAATCGAGGAGGATCTCTTTACTCTCTGGTTCTCACTCAGAGTAACTCCATATTTTGTTACATTCCATCTATCGTAAGCTCGCAACTCATCTCTAGGAATCATTCTATACGAGTCAATTGTTCTGCTCATATTTGTGATTCCTACTACTAATGCCTTGTTACTCAAGTTACTTCTTGTGGAACGTGGAGGATATGGTTCGATGGCATATATGAACATCGTCTGAAACGCCCACAAAGAAACATTGTAGCTAAATGGCAAGACCAAGTATGGGATACCCTTATCTGTTGTATGTGGCATAAGACTACACACCCAACAATTAGTCGTATTCACTACTAATTGGTGTTGGTGTAAAAGCTGGATGAAGGAGTTATTGATAAACTCTAATCTTCTAGTAGACTCGTGCTCAGGCAGAGGATGAAAAGAATGCGAAAAACCAGTAGGAGGAGGTATGGGCTGTGTAGTGGGTGCAAAGGTCACTTGAAAAGAGAATAAAACATATCCTATTAAAAACATCATTACACTAAACAACATAAAAATGCATAATATCAAAAATCTCTTCTTTGTCATCAATGTACGCATTCTGGCTTTAAAGTTCAATTGTTTGGCAGGTCTCTCTATCTTGAAAAACTCCATCCTCTCTAAATTGCTGCCCGCGGCGGTAGGGTGTTCTATGCTTAAAGAATGCTTCTGTTAGTCCAGGGCAACTCCCTTAGACCAACCAGAACTGTCGACCTAACGTCTTCAGCTGCACTCCAAAGACTTTAATCAACCGCGACCCTAGCAGCGGAACCCGGATGGCGGTTCGAAAAACAAAAATAAGCAAGTTCCTCAGACGAGAGAGCTGCACATTCAAAAATAAGGAAAAAAATACATTTTTATTTGTCCATAGTTCTCGGTCTCAAAATTATAGCGGCTTCTTCCAGATACTGTCTGGTTCTGAAATAAAAGTTCAGGCTCTGTAGTGTTCAATCGAATTGATGGTGGCACAGCTTCATGCAAGATATTGTCGCTTTCTTGTTCAGAAATTGTTCCTTTTACACGTGCATCGCTAAAAGGCAGAAGACGAGGCACAGTCTCAGTTTCAGAGTCAGCGATACCCTCCTGGACCCTATGGTCATACGGAAGAGGCAGTGGGACCCTCTTACAATGTACGCTGTGGATCCAATGCTTTTTCCCTTCTACTCGAACAGCTGATCTCGTTGAGAGAAGGACAAGGTGAGGTCCGGTCCAACGGGGCTGGTCATTCTTTGTCCGCTGGAAGTTCCGGTCAGCACCCACGATCCTGGATCGATAGGATGTCCTGGAGCGTCAGAGACCGAAGGTAGGGTATCGTGAACCTGTTGGTGTAAAACACGCAATTTAGCCGTCAATTCATACAGATAATCAAGCAGTACAGGGTGTTCGAGTTCACTATATTTTCTCGGCCTTGGCACTCCCCATATGTTGGCCGGACGGCCAAACACAATTTTATAGGGACTAAGTCCCACTCTCGAGTGAACAGTCATTCTTGTTGATAGGAGTGCTAAAGGCAGAGCGTCAGGCCATTTAAGACCAGAACTCGCTTGGATCTTGGCCAACTTCAATTTTAACATGCCATTATAGCACTCTACTAGTCCAGCTGATTGGGGGTGATTTGCAGCGTGGAACTTATGTTGAATGCCTAGGCCCTCACATACTTTCTTCATCACTTGACCCACAAATTCACTCCCATTATCACTCCAGACCATCCTCGGCATTCCAAATCTAGGGAAGAATTCCTTTGACAAGGGCTTTAGCTGTAGATAAGGCAGTATTGTCTCTTAAGGGTTATGCTTCTACCCATCTTGAAAAGGCGCAAACAACAACGAGTACGTATTTTAAATTGTTGCACCTTTCCATGTGGATGAAATCTAGCTGCAAAACCTCGAACGGATACGTTGGAGGAGCAAAATGACCAGCTGGAGTTGGAGTTCCCCTACCAGGATTGAATTTCAGACACACCATACAATTCTTCACCAAGTTCTCTGCGCACTTTGGAATTCCCGCATTCTGCCAAACCGGAGCCAACTGCTTACAAATCCCTTTCACACTAATATGTGCCATTCCATGAGCCATTGTCACCACTGCAAGCACATATGCATCGGGTAACAATATCTCTGATGCTCTGACAAATCAATCCAACAACCATTCGAATCCAATCTACCCTTACTTTCTCTCCATTCATTCAACTCTTTCTCTGTAGCTTCAGCTTGAATGGTCTTCACACTCTCAATTGTATCTTCACACATTCCAACGTCACCAATCCATCTTGCAGGGCCTGCAACATACATTCGGCTCATCATATTTCTCGCAGTTTCTTTCGCAACTTCATCCGCAAACGCATTTCCGCGACCAACATCATCCGTAACCTTTTTATGGGCACTACATTTCACAATCGCTACTTGCAACGGCAGGGTAAGAGATTCAAGAAGTTCATTCACTAAATGTCCATGCTGGATCTTTGTCCCATGCGAAGTCAGGAACCCACGTTCACGCCACAAACGTCCAAAGCTATGAGCCAGTCAGTATATATATTCACTCGTTTTCCTTTCGACAACACGCACGCTCTCGTAATTGCAATCAATTCTGCTGCTTGTGCTGAATTATGTGGGATACGTTCAGTTTCAACAATCGTATACAAAGTCGTAACAGCATATGCCGCAGTCGTATCACCATTCGGCAACTTAAAGCACGAACCATCAACCCACAAAGTACCATCACATTCAGGAAGAGGAGTGTCCCTAAGATCTACTCTCCCTCTCGTCTCTTCTTCAGTTCTCAGAAAACAGTCATGCTGTTCTTCGCTATCTGTCTCTGCCGTAATTGGCAACAACGTGGCTGGATTCAACGTGTTGCATCGTTTAATGTGCACATGACTCGCTAACAACGTCAGCTCATAACCTGACAACCGAGCACTAGTTAAATGATGTGTCTTCGTACGGTTCAACAAGGTATCCACTGCATGTGGAACCATGACAACTAACGTGTTATCCATAACCAAACCAGCAGACTGTCGAATTGAAACAGCCGCTGCCGCCGTAGCTCTCAAGCAGCTCGGCAACGCTCTAGCTACAGGGTCTAAAGTCGACGAAAAATACGCACATGGACGTTGCTTATCGCCAAACTGCTGAGTCAAAACTGACAATGCACATCCTTCTTTCTCGTGAACGTACAATGTACCCAACACAGGAGCCGAACACAATGCATTGCGTAATTCAGAAAAGCTTTTCCGACATTCATCAGTCCAAGGAATAGTATTTGGAGTATCCTTAACAGTGAGAGCTATCAAAGGCTTCGCTAACAAGGAAAAATTAGGGATCCACTGTCTACAGTACGACGTAATACCCAAAAACTCACGTACTTCTCTCTGTGTCGTAGGCACACTCATTTTCGCAATAGCTTGAATTCTTTCTGGGGTCAGTTTCCTTCCCTCCTTCAATAAGAGGTGACCTAAGTAGGTTACTTCTTGTCGACAAAATTGCAACTTGGAGAGAGAAACTTTATGATGACAATCCGCAAATGACGTAGTAACGACAAAGTGGCTTCCCTACAAATCTCCTCAGTATCAGCGGCAACTTGCAAATCATCAACGTATTGAATTATGGCTGCACCATCGGGTAATATCAACAGATCAAGTTGTGTCTTCAAGGCTTCACTATAGATCGATGGACTCTCACAATAGCCTTGAGGAGCGCGTTTAAAGCGAAAACTGCGACCTCCTAAAGAGAATCCAAAAATGTCCCTACTCTCCATGGCAATCGGGATGCTGAAGAAAGCATTCTTCAAGTCAACCACCGAAAACCAGGTGGCAGTAGCCGGAATCAAAGTCAATAAAGCTGTAATGTCAGGCACAACTGGAAATTGTGGAACAACGATCTTGTTCACTTCGCGAAGATCGATGACAAACCTATACACAGGAGGCTGTGAAGAATCAGTTCTCTTCAAGACAGGCAGAACAGGGCTATTGCACACATTACCTCTCGTTTCCTCAATGACACTCTTTTCAATCAGATCATAAATAATCGCTTAAAGTGCACGCTCACCATCACTCAAGATGTGATATTGTGGAATGCGCGGTAACTTAGCATTCGCTTTCAAAGTCACGACGTATGGGGGAATGTCCAATAGACCCACATCATTCGGACCAGTAGCCCACAATGAATCTGGTAAGAGAGACAATTCAGATGGAAGACTATCTTTTGACACGTACATCGGAGAAATCACACTCTTACCCAAAGTAAGATGTACTCCTGTTGGAGAACAATACAATGTTGTATACAATCTTTTCAACAAATCCAATCCCAACAAATTCTCATTACAACCTGTAGTCAAAATGAGGGGTGCTTCAAACGTACGAGGACCAACCGAAAGAGACAACGGAGCAGAAATCGGATTCGTAACGGGGGCGCCAGAAAAACCTACAGAGACGTTATCTAAGCCAGACAAAGGTGCGACAGGGAGTTTAGAATGCATAATAGAACTCTTTGTAGCACCAGGATCCAACAGAAAAGGCTCTGACACACCTGATGCAATCACTTCAACATAAGGTCCACTCTGATCTACTGGAACTGAAACAACTCCCTCTCTTTGTCCATGGCTGTCCTAACAATCATTACCATTAGCTTTGTCACCTTCAACATAGTAATCATCCACGTAGTACTGTGCTGTCCTACCAGTCTAACTCTGCTGCTGATCAAAACTATTCATCGAGTTCTGCGGAGGCAAAGAACGTACATTCTGTCCACGACCTCTACCTCTAGGCACTTGTTTAGCACCTCTACCTCTCACACCAGAAGCACCATTCGTGCGTTGTAACAGAACCGGACAACTATTCTTGTAGTGACCCTCTACTTTGCAATACGCACACTGATTAGGCCCATACGGAAAACGCTATTGAGAAGACTCGTTTCCTTGCGAGTTCCTCGAATACTGCTGAGATTGCTGATAATCGCGCTGACTATTAGCACGGGGTGGATAAGCTTGTTGCAGAAGAACTTTAGTCTTCAATTCCTTAGTCTTCTTAGCCACTTTCTCTAACTCATCTTTGGGCCTATTTTCATAGTACTGAGTGTAGCTAAAATCTGCGCTGACGTGAAAACAGCCCAAGCACTTTCAGAATCCTTCAACTTATTGTACAATTCAGGAAGCAAATTATGCACAAATTTATCAACGAACAATCTCTGGCCACCTTCCGTAGCCATATCCTGACCACTATGATCGACAAAGGTCTCTTCGAACCTCGTGAAAAAGTCAGACACCGTTTCATCTTTCTTCTGCTTACATGCAGACAACTTGTCCCAATTGACACGCAATTCGGGCATTAAGGTCTTCATATACGTAATAATTTTATCAGGGAGTTCAGTGATCAAATCCTCAGGCTTAGCACCGCCTACTTGTCTATTGTCAGCGTCTCTAGGATTAACCCATGTCTCACCTAATTCATCTGCATGATCTGTATGACGAATCTTACTCCAGATAGGTTGTGGAACCACATTACCAAACAACATATTGATGTCTGCCAAATTCATAATACACAAACTCACAGTCTGAGTCAACTCTTTATAATACCCTGCTGGATTTTTGCATGGATCAGGCAAAGACTGCTTAATAGCTAAAACTTCAGCACGTTTCCATGGAACATGTACCCAGACACGCTGAAAATGAGCCGGTACAGGTGGCGGAACATTACCTGGACCAGCAGCCACTGCTTCTTTCCACACTGGGGGAACTTCTCTCATCGGATATTGTCGTGCCTTTCTTCCAATCGAAGAATCAGGCCCAAACAATTTTTGAGAAGGGGACTCACTCCTAAATGATAACAACGTTGCTACCGCTTTCTCAACATCAGATGGACTCACAATCGTTCCCTTCGCAAATTCGGAACGTATGCTATACAACTTGTCAGGAGCTTGTCCTACTTCCTCATCCCATTTCTCAACAAGAAAAGCACACATCGTATCGAAAACGTACTGTTGCTTCGGTGCTTCCCATTGAAGGAAAACATGCATAACACCCTCAAGATCATATCGCGTATCGTACATAATCCATTTACGCGCCATGTGATCCAAAATCGTACGCTCATCCATATTCGGCAACTGACTACGTGACTGTCTACGCTCAGTAACAGGGGACATACCCAACTGTCCCAACAAAGGAGAAAAGAAACCAGTCACTGCAGTAGTCATTCGTTGTCTAGCAGAAGGAGAAGGTGAAAGAATAAGAGAAGACGAAACAGTAGCAGAAGAATTCAAAGTCAGAATGGAGGGAACATCAAGAACAGGCATAGAAGTAGCAGACGAAGAAAAAGGCAAAGGTGGCGGCCCCTGAGGAGGCTGCGCCAAAGGAGTAGCAACCAACAGAAAAGGAGCTGGCTGTGGTGGAATCACAGGAGGCACAACAACTGGGGGTTGTGCAATAACAACTGGTGGCGGTGGTGCCGTAGCACTCTGTGCATAAGGGGGTGGCGAACTCAAGAGATGTGACATTAAAGGATCTTTCTCAAAATCTTTCCTTTCTTCCAATTCTTTACGTGGCAAAACTGGGTAGCATCTATCTACCGCTAACTTCTTCACCCTAAGCATCTGTTCGCTTTCCTGCTCTTCCTCATTATCCCTAAATGCAACAGCAGCTTGTACCATTGACATTCCTCGTTCTCGCTTGTTTTTCTTCGCTAATTTCATTTCTCTCTGTTTGGCTTCTTTGCACCATATGCGAAAAGAGTCAAACATTGCTGGCCGGGCTTTCTTCTTAAAAAGTTTAACCTCCAGATTATCCAAAACCTCAGTGTGGAAACTACCATATTGAGGCCATTTTAAAACACCATCTTTCCTGGTGTATCGGATCCATACTTCATTATATGCGATAGGGCCTACGCCATGCTTCACATAAAGTTCATAGGTTGGAGTTCCAATCGGAGGAACCGGGCACGAGTCCTCTAATCGGGAATCCTTATTACAACTAAGACAAAACAAATTTCCAAGTCTGCTAAAACCAGGCATCTTCGCTCTCTAGTCTAGCTTCAAACTTCAAAGGATTATCGAATACGATAGTCTCGTGAATACACGAGTCCCTCAGCTTTGGGACTTGCAAGTTCCAAATCTAAGCAATCCTTAAGGGACACCAAAAACTAAGAACCAAACTAAGGACTAGGAGACGCTCCACTTATACTTAACTGAGTTATCGAAGATCAATGACGTCACCAGAAGACTAGTCTATCGTTTCGCTCTACCGATCATCAAGGGTCCAAAACAGGGCGATAGTCAGGGCAGCAGTCCTTCGTAGCCATCGGGAAGCGGGGAACCTCGCAGCAAAGACTTTCGGACCACGTCGACATACAGGGGTCGATGAAGTGGCTGGCCTTCCTCCAGAATTTTCACACGAAGCTCCTCACGAACCTCTGGCTTGGACCGGTACCGCTGAAATCGCCCCACATTGGGCGCCAACTGAAGTACTGGGTTTTTCGGAACCCAGCGGTGCCAGGGAACACACCCAAAGACTTTGAGTTCCCCTGTTTCAGACTACAGAAACACAGAGTCTTCTTGGTGAAGTCAAGGATTGTATTTATTGGCTGCAGCCAGTAACAGGTATCCTAGAAGTACAACACGGTGTATGTTCTCAGGAGACTGCTCAATCTTACAAAGCCAACCTTCTCTTCCTATACAAAATATTATGCTTTAGGCAAACATTCCTTATTTTACAGTTGACCATTCACATATTTTCATTACAAAGGAAAAGCAGAGTCATGATGACAAGCCCATATTTCAGTTTGTTCAACCCATAATCAATTATCCGGCAAGGCCCAGTATTTCCATCAGATATCGACGGACCCTCAATAAAAACGGGAAACTCCTCATCGTAAAGTAAGTCATAAAGAAAGAAACAGAGACAGGTGTGTGTGAGAGATTAGGCAAGGTTCGTGATGAAAGGTTTATGACATGATGCGCTTCGATGCTAATCTCATTCGGCCACTGGGAAAGGAACTGGATTGAACAGGTTTGGCTTCAGGCAATGGACTCAGCTCGCCCAGGTCACAGAGGAGTCAACGAAGGTATACGTGTCCTTCTGACTCGATTTCGCTTTAATCATTGAGCCTAGGTGAGGGCAATCAGAAAATGGCTGCCGTTCACAAAATGGAACCCGAGGGTTCAGGACGGAAACTCTGATTTCAGGGTGACTTCGTCACTCAAATGTGACGGAAATGCTTGTACATAATATCCCAATCATTACCAGTCTGCCGATACCAAAATCGTCATAATACGACGATGTTTATAACACGGGTCCAAAATCTTCAGTGGTAATTTAAATGTTACTAGTGGGCCAGCAGCACTGATTGTGCCACCCACATTAGTAGCCCTAAAATGGTGTCTGAGGCCTGCCACTGCAGTGCCTGTGGTCTGTTGCTAACTGCCATGTTGTCCTGGCCAGTGTACACACTAGCCAGGCCTGACCCTACACTTTTCTTACACAATGGACATCCTTATGGCAGGCCCAAGGTACCCCCCTGGGCAGGGTGCAGTGTATGTGAAAGGTAGGACATGTCCTAGTGTGGGTAACATGTTCTGATAGTGAAATATTGCCAATTTCGTTTTTCATAATTGAAAGGCCATCTTGCCTATAGGATAGAATGGGGAATGCTGTGTCCCCTGTGCACCTGCATATCTCCCCATAGGAGCAAAATGGGAAGCTGAAGTCTGGTATCTCTGAACTCCGAGTTTGATAACTCATCCTTTAGGAAAGATGTTTTTTAAATTCCGTGTTTGAAAATAGCACTTTTAGAAAGTGCCTATTTTCCTGTTCAACCTTTCTGTGTGACTCTGCCTGTTTGTGTATTAACTGTCTGGTTTGTGAGTGACAGGGGCTGGGGGTCTCTCCAGGGGACTGGGTGAGTCCGCACCAGGCTGAATAGACCAATCTGCATGTAGAGTGGTGGGGAGGAGTAGCACCTGGGTCTGAATAGGGCTGTGCCTGCCTCCCACAATACTGTCTCCACCTCTTGTGGTGCGTGCGTCTGATGGCC
Source organism: Lissotriton vulgaris (assembly GCF_964263255.1). Taxonomy (NCBI): domain Eukaryota; kingdom Metazoa; phylum Chordata; class Amphibia; order Caudata; family Salamandridae; genus Lissotriton; species Lissotriton vulgaris. The sequence goes on along the minus strand of NW_028246711.1, from coordinate 245,525 downwards.
CTGGCCCACAATCACAAAGGAAGAAGGCATGCCCTGGCAAAGGGTACCTAGAACTGGTTTGGACTGGATCCTGGACTCCTCACACATGTAAGAACAAAGACTTTTGGGGTATAAAAGTAAGAGCTGAATCCCCAGTAAAATCAGACTACTTTTTGCCAATAAGAGGAACCCCTGCCAAAGAAGATCAGCTGAAGTAACTGGAAAGGAAGACTGCCCTTGCTATGTGTTGTGGGGCTGACCTACAATTTGCTGTTACTGCTAAGGAAGGGGACAGGGGACATTACTGTGCCCCCCCCCCCCCCACCTGCTTGAAGGAAGGATTTTGCTGTGTGCTGTGTCCAGGAATAAGTGTCTCCAAGGGCCAAGAAGAGCTGACCTCCTGTTAAAACTCAGGAACACAAAAGTTTACCCAAGACTCTACTATCAAGAAGGATTCTCCACCAAAGAAGATCAGCTGAAGAAACTGTGGAAAAAGGACTGCCCTTGCTGTGTGATCTGGGGCTGACTTGCAGTTTGCTGTGACTCATAAGGAAGAGAACTGAAGAACTTTGCTGTGTTCCCCACCTGACTACAGAAAGGATGTTGTTGTGTGCTGTGTCCTACCTATCTCCAAGGGCCTGAGAAGAGCTGGCCTCCGGTTGGGAACGCAGAGATAACAAGGTTCCCAAAACGATCTTTAATAACAATCTGAGTAAGTGCTTTGGCGAACAGCCGGTCCCTGTTGCCGTTTGGTGCCTCGGTGTGCAGTCGACATACAAAGAAAACTGCCTGTGACAGGAAACACGCACTGAGGGCCAGTATCTTTTCACCACCGACTCCGATCATCAAGCGTGCTGTTTTTCCCCTTTTTAGCCTTCACTGCCGCACCTTGAGCTGAGCGCCCGAGGCCGGGTTCACTGAGGAAAAAGGAGCCGCTAGACCGGTTCACCCCTGCTGGCCCAGAGTCCGCTAACGTCATTGCCATGCCGCTCTAAGATTGGTCTCAGCCTTCAGGGATTCCCGCCTCTTCATTACTGTGCTGCGCTGATATTGGTCTCAGCCTTCAGAGATACCCGCCTCGTCATTGCCGTGCCGCACTGCTATTGGTCCCAGCCTCGAGGGCTTCCCCACGCTTGTTCCAGGAAGCCGAGCTAGCCGGGGGCCGGAGAGCATCATAAAGAAAGAACATGCCTCGCTGCAGAAACTCGCTGAACCACACAGACTACCCAACCCCGTGTCTGCCAGGCTAATAGCTCCGATCCCAGAGCGGAGCTTGCGCCCAACGCAGCCGCGTTAGGCTCTCTAGCTCAGCACTAGTTACTTACGCAGCAGAGACCACGGTAACAGGCAGCGTCCTGCTTACCTTGGAGTAAGGGGCTGTGGGGGCCATATTAAAGATCAGAATCCTGTTGTTGGTACAGAGGGCAGCATTTCAAATACCAGCTGCGTTAACAGAACACCCGTGTCTCCTTTAAAAACTGAACTGCTGAGTACCCACTTTTGGGACTAAAACAAAGACACCTTTCTATAGGTTGAGGAATTTAGGTCTGTGCATTTTTGGATGTTTTTTATCTGACCTAAGCTATATAAAGATATTTACATTTTTTTTTTTACAACCTGTGTGGTGTACACTTGTGGTGTTTCACTGTGTTACTGTGTGTGTTAGTGCAAATACTTTACACATTGCCTTGGGGATAAGCCTGTATGCTTGTGCCAAGCTACCAAGGGAGTGAGCAGGGGTTATCAACAGTGTGTACCCCCTTACCCTGACTAGAAGTAAGGGTCCCTATTTGGACGAAGGTACTTGCCTATGCCAACTAGAGACCCCCAGATCTAACACTTACTTACTCTTAACAAACTTCATGGGTGGTTATGCAGCAGGCGACATTTTTTTCAAGATTTTGGTTGATGCGATAACACCTCGCCACTATTTCCTTAATAGAATTGTAACTTTCCTTCAAAGGAGCTAGGCATTGTTTTATTCTATGTCTGGATCAGAGGGGAGGATTATGCTAGTTAAAAGCTTATTCACCACTAAAGAGGCTATTTCACCCACAGCTTAAAATATAACCTTTTAAAGAATGACCAGTCATTTGCATTCATTATATTTACCAGGCATATCTCTAGACAGAACATATTAGAACCCATAATACCTGGCCAAGTGTGCCACAACTGAAACATTGTGTATTACGCAACTTACTCACTGTGAGAAGTTGGCCTAGTATATGCTGTCCACTAATTAAAGTGGGCACCTTGCACCAGTCCAAACGACCCTTATTGATGATTAGGTCAAAGGCAACCTTGACAGAAAGCTGTCCTAGTGGTAGCTGTGGAGAGAAGCTTTCAGGCTAAGTCTCGAAATAATGTAAAGCTGCTTGTTTTACCAGATTAGGACCGCCTGAATAACCAAATCAAAGGAGAACCACACAAGAGGTATATAAAATATATGTATTTATTACTAAACACTCTCTACTAACCTCTTTATGAGATTAGAGCACAAAGCACACAATATTAAATCACTCGAACAACCGTAAATAGCACAATACACAGTGGGCCCCAGGGGAAGACCAAACCATATACTAAGAAAGTGGTATAACAGCAACGACTTAACTAGACACAGTACCTAGTGCACGTAGAACCGCTGGGACCCCAAGGAACCACCCAAGTAGTGACACAGGGAACCCATGGAGGACGAGTGCAGTGTGAGAACACATACGCGAGCTCCGTACAACTCTGAGGGAAAGTCGTAGTTGGAAAATTAGAGATCACGGACACTTCTGAGAGGACTTTAAGCAAACCGTGTGGAACATAGAAGGTTTTAAGTCCAGCACCCTTGTGAGTACCGGAGTACCCGTGTTACCTATCCCAGGGGAGCCGGGTGCATAGGTGTTAAGTGATGTCGGAAACCTTTGTCGTTTTCAATGGCGTGACTCAAAGAAGTGCTGCTGCCGGGAAGATGAAAAGTTTCGGGAGGAATCCAAGCCTGGATCCGAGGTGAGAAGAACCTGAAAGCAGAGGGGACAGAGTCTGGGCCACTTCAGGGTGACCAGGGGCTCGGTAGACGAATGCCCACCGATGTTGGGTGCTTCAGGTGAGATGACGGGGAGGTTGACTCTGCAGCCACGGGGACCAGGAGACGTCCACGGTGACCAACGTCCGGAGGTGAGCTATCCCATGAAGGATGTCGAGTGCTGAGGGGTCAGTGTCCGGATTGAACACCAACAAGCCTTGGCAAATGCAACCCACGTGGACAGAGGAAAGCGGGTCCGATGTGGACCAGCAAGGTCCAGGAGACTCTCCAAACTATGGGGAGTCAGGGCACGTCTGGAGCAACCAGGGAAACCCAATAGCAATCAAAGTTACCTTCACAGGGACCCACAGGCCAACGGACCAGGGATCGCGAAGGGACCTCGAGCAGAATCCAGCCCACGGAAAACTCGTGGAGTGTGGGCCAGAAATCTTCAGTGCAATTACTACTCGGGTCAGGTCTACAAGTAGCCCAAAGCACAGCCTCAGGGATTGCCAAAAAGCATATGCTGCTGCAAAAGTCCTGTTCTTTATACCCAAGAAAGGGGTGGGACAAACTCTGGGGACCTATCTATGGGAGGATCAGGATACCCATGTCCTTTGTCCAGTTTCTCACCAGAGCAGGAGCCAATGGCTCCTGCAACTGATTTGAACTGGACTATGCACAGGGACACCAAATGTGCCCCCAGTGCAGACTTCAAACACTCTCAGAGGGCACCCACCCAGCCCCAAAACACTAAATCATGTCTGGGAGGTGGTCACACCTCCCTGTGACAGAAAGCCTATTGTCAAGCCTTCTCCTGCTCGAGTTTGACTCAGTAGCAGGAGGGCAGACTCATGTCTGTGGCTGGCAGCATCCATTTCGTGATGGCCAGGTCGAGAAAGCTGGTACCCGGTGTACCAGTGTCGCATATGACCCTTTTGGAGGGTGGACTCATACCTCCCCGCCAGTTACTGGCTGGAGGTATGATTCCAAGGTGTTTGACACCAAACACAACATGTATCCAAGCAGCCGTTTTAAAGTTAGCATTTACCGCAAGGGTATAATGCAATTAAATATATATTGTTGGCTGCATCACAAACAACCCCGGAAAACAGCTTCCGAAGGGTGCAGAGTACCTCTGCTCATGCATGGGCACCGTCTCACAATAAACCCAACACTCTGCCATCAGGATTGATAAGGCCTGCCATAGGGGTGACTGATAGGTTTATATGTGCAGTGATTTAGGATAGCTATAGTGAACCTATATCTAAGTAAGGGGTGCATGCACCACCTTACATAGGTTTATATGTGCAGTGATTTAGGATAGATAAAGTGAACCTATATCTAAGTAAGGGGTGCATGCACCACCTTACACAGGCTGCAGTAGCAGACCTGTGGTGTCCGTTTGAATGGTCTCTCAGGGTGGCACAACACATGCTGCAGTTCCTGGGAGGCCTCTGGGGTACCCATGCTCTGGGTACATAGTATACCATATACTAGGTACTGATAAGGGTACCCCAGAGTCCAATCCTGAGTGTACCTAAAGTACATGCAATCAATTAGAGGAGGAAGCAGCTAGGCTGGGATCCTGGATAGCAGGATCCCAGCCAGTCTATGTCGAAAGCAGTTAAACATCAGCAAAAAGTGGGGGTAACTAGCAGATCATACTCTCCTACACTCACTGTACTATGGTCCATGAAGGAACTACAGAAAAGGGTTTCCTGAGTGAGGTCAAGAACTGACTGACACTAGGGGAAAAAGGTTTCTTTGTCAGGCTGTTAAATTATTTGATACATTTAACCATGCAAGGCTTGGAGTCTCTAAAGGCTGCATATGATACCACCTTAGTGTTGGTTTTTGTCCATTTGTTGATCGTGAAGGTAACTCCATCGAGGGTGAACATCCAACCGGAGATGTTCAGGGTTCCTCACATCTGATACCCATGTGCAAGACATTAATTATAATACTGGTCTATTTCCCCGATTGTTCTTTTCTGGTCAGGAATTTGTTCTTATAGTAAAACAGCAGTAAATCCAACACCCTATTTGCATCCCAATACAGAGTATCGGGGATCCAAAGGATTAAAGAGGCAGATGCCTCTCAGTAACTTGGTACCATTGTGTGCTCACCTATAGGTACTCAATCACCAGCACCTGCCCTACTGAATGGAAAGCGTGTACTAACCTGTAAGCTTGACCTTTCATGGCCCAATCTGACAAAAAAAATTAAGACCTGGACAACCTCAGACCGCTCTAGAATCTATGATTAGGTCTGGGGTCAACCTCAAGATTGCTTTTTCTTTCCACTCTACCATATAATTCAGTATAGTTAAGCCACCATTGAATTTCTTCTCTGGTGTCATCGGCTAGGGGATTCTAATGGTTACTTCTAACCACAGATTTACACCGTATGCATTTCCCCAGCCACTAGACTGAATCAGGAAAACTTTAAAGCAATGCTCCTGCGTGCTAGCAGATGACACCGTGAGACTCCTCTCTTCTTCTCTCATCAAAGAGATTGTTCTCTCCCCCCCAAAAAAAAGAAACACTCCAGTGTACAATGGACGTCTATTCCAAAAACAACAGGAGTTAAGCTTTGTGAGGACTGTTGCAAAACAATGTCTGACAGATCCCCACAAGGTGTGCCTCTGATGCTTAGGTTCTTCGCATGTGATGTAGGAACCCAGCTGAACCCTAACGCCATCCAAGAGCGTGAGGCAAAGCTCTATGTGGCCAAACACCAGAAGGCTCTGCGCCGATCCTGCTCTAGATCGAAGTCAAAAGCAAAAACCCATTCCTGTTCCCAAAGTAGTTTCTGGGGCAGTCCTCCTCCTGGTCAAAATCTTCAGGTATATCGAAGAAGCCCAAGTGGGACTCGGCTCCTGTCCACCATTCTCATTTTCCAGAGAAGGGTCGAGGCTGTCGGCGTGCCTCCAGGTACGGCTCCCGTTCCACAGAGGAGCCAGTTCCGTCCCTTGTCCTGATGCACCACAAGTTCCCAGGTCAATCGGTGAAGTTGCAGCAGCTAGAGGCCTTTCCAGAGGCATCTTTGGCACTGTTCCAGCTCTCTCTTGCGCACCATCGGGCCCCAACGATGCGCAGCAATTCCTACTCCGGTTACCAAAGGCAGGTTTGCCCTCGCCATTGTGTTGGACCCTAGAACCCTATTAGGATTCTATGCTAGTTAAAAATCTGTGCCGGTTCCTTGACCGTTGATGCTGGCGGACGACACACAAACCATTATGGTGTTCGACTCCCAGCCGGCGTCCTCACACCCTCAACCAAGGCCATATCAAGCTCTTGATGTGCTGCAGCCCCTACTGAATCCATGTGATTCAAGCATGATTCCACTGCTGCCTGCAGACAATGCACCAGCTTTGTTGGCTCGGACTCTAACCAGAACCAGCCTTATGGAGACAAAGTTTGGGATGGAGAAGAGTTTGCCTCACCCTATCATGATAACCGGCATATGGACCTACAGGATGGCAATGGGCTAAACACTTATTCTGGGTGGGTTCTCCCCTTCCCCCAACATTTGCAATAGTGATGAGAGCTGCTGAGGTCCTTGATCTAGACTTCCGTACAAGGTGTCCAACAGTTAAAAGTTTGGGAGAACAGGCGTCCACCAGTACAGTGAACTCTTAACACCTTTCCAACCACACTCCCTGAAAGGATGTCAAACATAGTAGACCCATTCAGAAAGCGCATGTTCTCCCCTGCCAGCCTCTCTGTGAGGTTGATCAACAGACTGTTTGCTAGTTCACTACACCGACGCACTGTGGGACATGGTGAGTGAGATCCTACCTGCAGTCCCAGAAGACCTGTGAGCTTTTTTTTTAGCCGAGATGGTCGGGATGTTGCCAGATATGTCATCCACTCAGCCTAGATACCACGAACTGTCTGGGTAAGGCTATAAGAACCCAGCGTGGTGCTTCGATGCAATGCCTGGAAGATGTCCACTGGCTTTTTGGGAGACATCCAAGTGGCATTGATGGATGTGGCTTCTGACTGTTTCCACATGTTTAGTGAAAAGGCGGATTCAATACTGGAGCGTTTAGAAGCAAGCAGGCCACAACACGCACAGTGGGCCTTTTAGCTCCCATTGGGCAATCCCCCCAACAATTTAGTCCTTTTCAGTGATACGAATGGGACCTGATTTATCTGCAATGTCATACCCACAATCCGCATAACAGAACTTCTCTAGAGGTAAAGGCCTTGGGCCCCATAGACCACAAGCTGGTTGTCAGGAGCAGCGCTCATTCCAAACTTCGGTTCCACCAGCCACAACCTCCCAGCCTCTTTGGCCACACTTTTTGGTGCAGAACACTCTGTAAGAGGCAGCCACTTTCTGCAGGGGTGGTAACTCGTTACATCCAACATATGGCTCATGCAGATTGTAAAGTGGGGCCACGCCTGGCATTCCTTTTCAACCCACCACACTTGCCCCCTACATCTGACCACTTATTAGAGGACAATATGTACGTTTTTTATTCCAGGAAGTGCAGGCTGTTTTGGCCAAAGGAGTCATAGAGGGGGTGTTGACCTTGGAAGCAGGGACTGGGAGCTATTCCTACTACTTCCTTGTTCCGAAGAAGGATGGAGGGCCTAGAGATGCACCCTCTCAATGCCATCTTGCGCAAGGACAAAAATAAAATGCTCACCCTGGCGAAGGTTCCCTGTGCCATTGGTCCTGGAGACTGGATGGTAGCGTAATACCCCCAGTACACTGATTTTCACATCCCCATCTGCAGGTCCAAAGACTCTCTCTGCGGTTCAAGATAGGCCACGAACACTTTCAGTTTGAGCTCACCAGTGCCCCCCAGGTTTGACAAAGGTGATGGTGGTGTTCACTGCCTATCTTTGGAGGTCCGCTGTAGCAGTCTTCCCCTACCCTTATTGACTGGCTGCTGAAGGTGGGCTTGTCACAGTTGGTCATGGACCACCTCCAGACAATGGCGAACCTCTTCACTTGGAGTCATCAATCAACCTACTGAAGTTGCAGCTGGCTCGCAGAGACTCCCCTTCATCAGAGTCCTCTTTCCTCCAGACCAACGAGTATAGGACATTCGGGCTATGAGCCAGATGTTTAAACCTCTGTTCTGAGTCTCAGTGAGGGTGGCTTTCAAGCTTCTTGACCTACAAGCTTCCTGAATCCTGCTTGCCAACCGTACCAAATGGCCCTTGCATGCTTTGCAGTGGGACCTGAAATCTCTGTGGGACCAGCACCAAGGCAACCAGTCCAATTCCAACTGGACACTGAAAAGAATCTGCAGTGGAGACTGCTTGACCTCAGTTGGACCAGCAGCCGGCCTTGGTGAAGGTCAGGGGACTCTGGTCTCTGGCAGAGACCCACCTCCAAATCAGTTTGTTGAAGTTGTGGCCAATTCTCTTGGCGTTTAAGTTATTCCTGTGCTCTATTGAGGGACAGCTGATGGAGTTTATCATGGACAACACCATTGCATTGTGGTACTACAACATGTAGGGCTGGTGCATCCTTGGACTTGTCAATCACCTAAATGGCTTGGGGATTTACCTGGCCAGTCTTTAAACACAAGGTGGACGAACTCAGCAGACCTCGCCTAGTAGATCACGTATGGCATTTACATCCAGAGGTGGCACAGGGCATCTTCTGACGGTGGGAAGAATCCTGACTCTTATCTCTTTGCTAGAGCTGAGAATGCGCAATGTCGGCACATTTGTGTGCTGAAGTTCCTCAAGAAGTCTTTCTGTCGGAGACGCATACCATCCAGAGTGGAGTATGGGACTTCTGCATACCTTCCCCCTGCTACCTGATCCCTGGAAAAAGCTTGTATTAGACCCATCCTAAAGAAGCCTTCCCTTTATCCATTCGAAGTAAAGAACTACCGTCCGATTTCTTGTCTGCCCTTAGCGGCAAAACTTTGGAAAAAGCCATTAAATCCGATCTAACAGGCTATCTTATACCAATCACTGTCTAGATTCCACCCAACATGGTTTTCGATCACGCCACTCTACGGAGTTAGCGCTAAACATGGCCTCTGAGGAAATCTGTTTGCTAATTGATGGTGGTGGCAGAGCCGTCCTTATCTTACTTGACCTATCAGACGCGTTTGATACGGTAAATCACACTGTACTTACGCAACGGCTGCCGGCAATAGAAATCAAGGACACTGTGTTAACCCTCCTCACTTCATTCCTGACAGCCAGAGAACAGAGGGTGTGCTGGGTCAACGTCAAATCTGATAGATTCTCTCTCCCTTGTGGAGTTCCCTAAGGTTCAGCACTGTCGCCAACCCTATTTAATATTTATGTGACGCCTCTGGCTAAACTAATTAGAGCCCAGGGTTTTTCGCTAGTATCGTATGCCGACGATACACAAATTGTCATTTCCATCTCCTCACACTTGGATACGGTGGCGGGTATATTTCACACTGTCTTGGGCACATCATAGAATGGATGCACAAGAACTATTTTAAAATAAATACGGATAAGACAGAGGTTATGGAATTTGGAAATGGACCTCCTATTTGCAATCAATCATGGTGGCCGGCACTGGCAGGAGCCTGTCCGGTCCCAGTGGAAAAAAGGAGGAATTTAGGATTTCTGTGTGATGTTCATGCTAAACTTCGCAAGGCAGATTAACTAGGTGACGTCTTCGTGCTTCTTTCTTATAAAAATGTTGCATAAAATCTTGCCATTTACTCCCTTAGACCTGAGGAAAACGGTTGTGGTCGCCCTAATTCTTTCTCGAATTGACTATAGCCACACTCTGTATTTAGGCATTGATAAACTTCAACTGTCAAAACTGCAATGTTTGCAAAATGCTGCAGCACGAACTTTGCCCAATATCATATTTCTAGTGTTATTAGGAATCTCCACTGGATTCCAGTTAGGCAGCGAACAGAGTTTAAGGTACTATGCCTGGTGCACAAAGCCCTCTATGGGGAGGGCCAATGGACTTTCAGAAACTATTTCAATGGTACATCCACCTCCTAAATCTCAGATCGGCCAATAAAGCTTTGGTTCGGGTACCTAAAGTCAATAAGGCAAGAGGGGGAGGCAGATGTTTCTCATATCGAGCATCGAAGCTCTGGAATGAGTTACCAGACAATATTAGTCTTCAATCCTCTAGACACCAGTTTAGGATATTGGTTAAAACTTGGCTTTTCCACTCTCAGGAATGACTAGGCGTCTCTTGGTTCACTGCTCTTCTTTGCAACTTCAGCGACAAGACGCCTCGGCATTCATGCACTCTTCAAGCTCCTTACTTACTTACCTCTACTGTCCCAAGTTCTGAAGAAGATCGAGGCCCACGTCATTCTAGTGGCTCCGGATTAGGTACAGGAACTTGAACTTCTGAGCTTGAGCAGCTATTTTCCGATCAGGTTACCACTTCAGGAGGTTCTCCTGTTTCAGCAGCAGAGTCTTGCACCCGAGCCTGTGCAAACTGCACTTCCTTGCGTGGTGATTGAGTGGCAACAGTTGATCCCCCTTTGATTTTCCGCCTATGGTCGTTGGTTTAATTTTGGTTTAAGTTTCCTTCAACTAAATCTGCTTATGCAGGGCGTTGGGACAAATTTGTGTGCAGTGTCTGCCAGTTGGACACACTGGTGTTAAGTACTCCAGATACATTCTTGCCGAAAGTGGCGATACCTTTTCATGTTGGACAAGCCATCACACATCCAACTTTGTTTGGTCTGCCTCATTCCTCAGAAGAGGAAGAAAGACTTCATCATTTAGACCCATGAGGGCATTCAGTTTTTAAAATCGCACCAAAGAACATTGAGAGGACAATCGACTTTTTGTGGGGCTCTTTGGCGCGAAGAAGGGCAAGGTGGTGCAGAAACGGACCATCCGTCAATGGATAGTCCTCTGAGTTAGAATCTACTATGCATTGCCTGGAAGCGGGCTCTAGAATGTCTACTCCACCAGTGCCAATCCTGTATATTTGCCAATTATCTAAAATATCAAGAGCAACCCATATGTCTATGCAAACTGAGTATCACATATTAACTTGTGATAAGTGTTCACATGGAACTCATTTAAGAAACCAGTTTCATATTATCGCAGACTAATTCCGTGAGATTTAGATAAGGAGAAAAAGACTCAAAGTAAAAATAACATATCTGTTGTAAATTAATGCATACACAACTTTCGTAGCCCAATTATTGTCATTAACTCAATTCAGCCGAACGGAGTAATTTGCAGCATCCTTCAGGTCTAGGTGCATCGTCTGTCCAGTCCTTCTGAAAAGGATGTTCCTTAACAAGCGATTTCCTTCGATGTTGAAATGGCAGAACCCTAGGTACTAATTGAAGTCCAGAGGCTTATCACAGGCCTTTGCTCCTGTCCTTGTTTTCCACAAGAAAAATGTTACACATGAAGCCTTTTGGATGAGCTACTGAGTGGGAGATGCATCTTTACCCTTCCAGGACCGCCAGCTCCTAATCTGTTAGTTGTGGTTGAGGGGATTAAAGCATTATTTGTCTCATGTCGCATACAAACTCTGCTAACCTCTTGCCTTCTCTTAAAAAGAAAAAAAACTATAAGGCTTACTATGGTGACTGCTAAAGAAGTTGCTTGCCTCTCTGAATACCCTCTAGTTCTGTGTGTTCTCCACACTCTTGAGGGAAACCATCTTCCAATGTGGGTCTAGTCCTGCCATTGCCCTCTTCTATAAGCTTGTCCCTTCTCTGCACCTTGGTATGTTGGGGGGCCAGTCGAACACCCTGTGTTTTGACATCCCCCTCCAGAGTCCTCATTCTACCCCTAACCCCCCAAGAACCTTGAGGCCAAAGATTGGATTAATAGAGGCTTGTGCTTTGTCTAGCAAGGTGTAAATCGATCCGAACATCCACAATTCTTACAGGAATGGCTCTCCTAAAAATGCCTCTTGGGCCACTGGCCAGCTTGAGATGTGGCAATGTACTGTAGGTTCAGTTCGACCTTGATGAGTAGAGAGACTTACACTTCTTGGTTGTGAAGCTACAGTTTGCCTTGCCCGGGTAGGTAATGGTTCTCTTGGCCCATCTTGACAGGATCTCTGGGGAGATCAGTGTCCCAAAGTCCTTGGCCTCCACGGTCATGTCCAGTTTCTTGGTCAACAAGTTTGCCTTGGCAAGAGCACTGGGAACTGACAATGCTCTTCTTCAGATACTTGACAAATTCAGCTAGAAACATCACCTGCCAATTGTCACATTTGGCCGTCATCACCACCTTTATGTTATGTTATTTTATATGTTTTTTAAAGCGCACAGCTGCCCCAGCAAAGAGGCGTCCCGGCGCTAACAGATCTAACTGGAACAAAACTCCCCAAAGGGCTCACCAGACAACAACCAGGGCTATACTGAAGGGAAGAAGAGGGTTTTAATTGCTTTCCTAAAAACGAACACGTCTTCCATTCCCTGGATATGGGCCGGCAAGGAATTCCATAACTTGGCCGTCATGTATCTAAATGAGCGGCCACCGATGCGGCTGAGTTTGACCCATGGTACCGTCACCAGATGTTGTCCAAGTGAACGTAGGTTTCGGTGAGGGATATATGGTGTCAGAAGGGTGCATAGAAGTTCTGGGCTTCCAAGTTTGACAATCTTAAACCCCAGACACAGAGCCTTAAACTGAATCTGGGCAGAAATTGGAAGCCAATGTAATCCCTTGATGGTAGATCGGGCCGAGCATCGGCGGGGGAGCCCCACCAGCATCCTAGCTGCCAGATTCTGGACTTGTTGGAGTCGTTGAGTCTCAGCTTTGTTGGCCCCTAGGAGTAACACACTAGCGTAGTCCAATCGAGACAGGATAGTAGATTGAACAATGAGCTGTGGCACTGATGGTTCAAAGAACTTCAGAAGAGGGTTAAGCCCTTTTAACAAGCCCATACATATGGCAGCCACTCGCTTAGTGTGGGTCTGAAAGCTAAGCGAAGAGTCCATCCAAACTCCTAGGTTTTTCGCTAAGGTCTTAGGTATAGGCATAGTCCCTAGGGAGTCCGGACACCAATGCGCATTCCAAAGGGTGGTATCTTTCCCAAACAGCAGGACCTCAGTCTTGGTCGCATTAAGCTGAAGACAGTTATCTGCCATCCATTGGGCCACAGCTGTCAGTCCGTCTCTGAACCTAGTAGCCGATGTAGATGGCCCCTCAGCTAGAGTGATAACAAGCTGGGTATCGTCGGCATATGATACCATCGTTAGGTCCCAGTTCTTTGCTACAGCCGACAGTGGCTGAACATATAGGTTGAACAGAGACAGGCCTAATGCAGAGCCTTGCGGAACTCCCTGGCCTATAGGATGAATTTGAGAGAGAAAAGGCGGTGCCGATACCCGAAAGGATCTGCCCCTCAGAAATGACCTAAACCATTCCAAAGCATTACCTGTCACAGCTGAGCTTGGGCATTCCCCCCTCAGGCGACCACAAACTGTTCTGTTCAGGGGCCTCCTCAGGTATCGCACAGCATAAATAGCCTTTGGGTCCAGCATGTCAGGTGGTTGCTTAGCACTGGGTTCACCTTCCAGCTTATGTGGCTAATGGTCAAGCGTTGGTCACCATGACCTACTTTCATGCATTTCTTGGTCGAAGGCCCTTTGGAAATAATCTATGCGAGTCCCATCATATGAATAAAAGGTAGTAGGGCTGATTTCAGGGCAACCTTGTAGCTGCTCAATGATGACTCTCACTGGATGTCCAGGTTTGCAAGGCAGAATTTTGGACTGTACCAGGTAGGTCTTTCTGAGCATATCGAAGGCATATCCGTTGTGCTCCTTCCATTTTCGTTTGGCTTTTGCCTTGGTGGAAGTCTGAACCTGCAGCCCCTGAGATTCTGCAGTTCCCAAACTGAGTCATATGTCTACTGAAGTGGTTTTGGGTGGTAAACTGTTGGTAACAGTAGTTGCTTTCCAGGAGCCGTTAGGACATCACTCACTACTCTCTTTACTGCCTCTGAGAGACCCTCATTCCTTGGTATGAGTTCCTCCATACCCTTCTCAGACAACATACCAGTCTCTCTCTGCATGTTGGCACAGTGTGTGTGCGCCTCTTAAATGATAATTTATTGCTGTCTTTGCTGTAGTGTGTGTATGTAATATGTATATGTCAACATGTCCAGATCATCTCTTGTTTGTGAGCCAAGAAAGTCTCCTTCCTTACTCACCGGCTTCACACATTTAAGCTTGTTTCACAAAATATTTTTAATATTATTGTTCCAGTCTCTACCATGGTGATGACAGAAGATGTGCTGGGGAGGTTCCTTGCAAATGCTTCAGTCAGTGGTGACGTCTCATGGTTTGAGTGATGTGGGCCCAAATAGATGTCATACCCACTCAGGGTAAAGCTCTGTCATTATGTCACTAACGCCTTCAATCTCGAACTCCATCCTGATGGAGAGATATTGATTTTAATGTATTGGAGTATTGTCTTAACAAACTGGGTAAAGTGAGTCCCCAGATTCCCCCTAAAGAAGCACAGCCAATCTGGCTCTGCATTTTATTGTTACGTATCAGCATTTCAACTTGAAGGCAAGAAAACTCAGCAGGCATCTCATAGCAGAGAATAAATGGGTTGTAACAGACGATGTCTTGGCAAACTCCAGATTCCGACAGGTTGACAACAGAAGGGAACACCAAATTCTGAAATGTCTTGACGATGTCTGGTGAGAAAAATAAATAGGGAAAATGCTAATAATTCACAGCTCCATAGAGCTCCATCGTACTTGTAAAACTGGGATGTAAGCAGGCTTTAGCCTGAAGAACAGTGAACAAGAAACCGCTAAGCGAATTAACACCAGAACTACTGGAGCTGATTTTTCAAGAGATTGAGTGGAAAATATTTTGGGATGCCCGTGCTTCCCACAGGGTGGTCAGTCGACCTCAGGAATATCTTGGAGAGCTAATTGTCCAAAATAGTTGTATTGACTTTTTAGAGTTTCATTTGCTTAACCTTTTTCTTTTGAAGTGTCTTGGACTAACAGAACTTTTCATCGTTTTTAGGTCGAGCATTCGAGACCTCTTGTATACTTTAGTATACCTCTTGCTTACTTGAATGTGGACACGAGTCGGACGCGCGCTTTTTCAGTGTCAGATTTGTCCTTGTGAGCGCGCTTTTGCTGCTGGCTGTTTGCTGTGAATGTCGGAATATGACGCGCGCCTTGGTATTGGGTCGCGCCCGTCAGAATCCGACTCTACCATGCTCTGTAGGTTTCAGTTTCGTTTTGACCATCTGCACGACGCGACGCGACCGGTCACATAGTTAGTACCCAGCACTTTCCTTTAGTTGCTGGCGAGGATGCAGTGTCGTGAGACTTGCCGATACTCTCTGAGAATATCGTGATTCTCTCCGCCGAAAACAGCAGGCCACACTCTGTTCCTGGAAGTTTCTTTGGGAAAACGGAGGTGCGCAGGGCCGGGAGGCTCCCTTCTAGACCTCATTCGGGACAATGCACTCCGGTAAGCGTTCCATGAGCACACACAGGCCACAGCCGCTTTTTCAGTACGGCGGGCTGTGTCTAATAATGTTGGCGGTGCAAACAAGTGGTCGGGGCATGGCCTTTGTCCTGGGGGCTGCTCCAGGAGGCGTCGGGCTCGCTTTTCCCCGCTGAAGGGAGAGAGGGGCATGCAGTGTCTTATTTAGCTCCTTCAGGACACTGCTGGCGGACGCTCCTCGCAGGGCACCGAGAGAAAGTGCACAAGTGGCGGGGTTTGCAGTTAGCAATTTTTCGGCAGCGCTTGGGGTGTCACGGGTAGGTTGCTGCGGGGGCATGTGCAGAGGGACAGCCGCAGGGCTTTACCGCTGGACGTTAAAGTCTTTGTCCGGTTGTCTTCCGCCCCGACTCCCCCTAATCGTGCTGGCAGCAGGTGTGATACAGGGTGACTCTGGCTCGCAGATAGCAGCAGGGTGGCTTGTCGACCTTGAAGTTCCCGGGGCTGCTGCTTTGCATGCGTACCGCACAGGCCTTCCTAGCGCTGCGGGCTGTACTCTGCTTTTCCGGCGCTAGATGCATAGGTGCAGAAGTGTGTTCCACATATGCCACTGCAGTAAAGATAACAATGTTTGCTACGAGCCTAATTTGCACTTTATTATCCCGTCGCTGTCTCCTTTCCCAACACTTCCAGAAACTATTCAAACTTATCATACTCGCCCAGACTGCTTGGCTCCCATCTTTTTCTGATAAAAAAAAGCGTGAATACATTACAATTAGCTTTAAGGCAATTTTACCCTTTATGATAATCTAAAACATCTTTCGACAAAATGGAGTTGCTTTGGTTTTTTTTGCTTGCTTTGGTGCATTTAATAAATGTATTTATTTTAAAAATATGTTTACAATTTGCTGTTATGGAAATTGAAGTAGAGGATGTGGCATAATAGCTAAAGCCGCTGACTTTAGTGCTGGGGAACAAAGTCCGCATTTCGGGGTCAGCTCAACATCTTGTTTTTAAATGGCTACTGCATCATGACGTACACGTCATCACACTGGTGTCACTGGAGCGTCTTGACCGATACATGCACATGTGAGATGCTAACGCCAGATACATGCGAGATGGGCATGTGCTTATTTTCTTTGTTTTTTGGGCGTTTTTTGGAAATGCCTCTCGTCATTGGAAAACAAGCACTTTTTTTATTTTTGCTCATTCACAACAACATAGGCGAAACAATTGACCTAGCTAGAGATCGAGTTGTGCCTTTGGCTAAACCTATTGCACTTGACAATTATTCATATTACTGCTGCCAAGAAGGACCACGTGAAGTGTGATAAGTTCAGCCAGTTCAGCCCTTTTTTTATACAACAGCTCTTTGCATGCTGCGATTTATTAACCTATACTTACGCTGCTAACAGTGAAACTAAAAGTCCCAGCATGCAGTGTGCTTTTGGCTGTAAAGCTAGACCTGGCTGAGACCTCATATGTGATATTGGGCAACATTGTAGCTGTGTTGACCTCAGAATCAAGGTGACGCATACAGTGTTAGTATGCAGATTACAACATATGAACACAAATTTTGCTTTATTGCCAAATTTAAGCACCCACAACTTCATCTTTGACTCTTCAATCTGGGTCACCCTCACACCCCCTCACCCTCACATCCCCTCATCCTCACCCTCACACACCCTCGCATCCCCTCATCCACCTCACCCCCTCAACCTCACACCCCCTCAACCTCACACCCCTCAACCTCTCACCCTCACACCCCCTCACCTACCCTCATCCTCAAACCCCCTCACACCCCCTCACACACACCCTCACCCTCACCCTCTCTCACCCTCACACACTCTCACCCCCTCTCACCCTCACACCCCTCGCACACCCTCTCAGCCCCCTCGCCCACTCTCTCACCCTCACTTACCCTCTCACCCTCACTTACCCTCTCACCCTCACTTACCCTCTCATCCTCACACACCCTCTCACCCTCACACCCCCTCACCTACCCTCATCCTCAAACCCCCTCACACCCCCTCACACACACCCTCACCCTCTCTCACCCTCACACACTCTCACCCCCTCTCACCCTCACACCCCTCGCACACCCCTCACCCTCACACACCCTCTCAGCCCCCTCGCCCACTCTCTCAGCCCCCTCGCCCACTCTCTCACCCTCACTTACCCTCTCACCCTCACTTACCCTCTCACCCTCACCCTCTCATCCTCACACACCCTCTCACCCTCACACACCCTCTTACCCTTACACACCCTCTTACCCTCACACACCCTCTTACCCTCACACACCCTCTTACCCTCACACACCCTCTTACCCTCACACACCCCCCTCACCCTCACACAGCCCCTCACCCTCACACATCCCCTCACACACCCAGCTCACCCTCACTTTCACCCTCACACACCCTCCTACCCTCACACACCCTCTCACCTGCACACACACCCCTCACTCTCACACACCCCCTCACCCTCACACAGCCCCTCATCCTCACCCTCACACCCCCTCAGCCTCACATCCCTTCACCTACCCTCACACCCCCTCACCCCTCTCACCCCCTCACTCACACCCCCTCACCCCCCTCACCCTCAGACCCCCACACCCTCACAGACCCCCACGCACCCCTCAGACCCCCTCACCCTCACACACCCCCCTCACCCATCCCCACAACCCACACCCCCTCACCCTCACACGCCCTCACCCTCACACCCCCTCATCCTCCCTCACACCCTCAGACCCCCTCACCCTCACACACCCCCTCACCCACCCTTTCACCCTCACCCTCACACAACCCCTCACCCTCCCCTTCACCCTCACTCTCACACACACCCTCACTCTCGCTCACACCCCTCACCCTCACACCCCCTCACCCTCACCCACTCACACCCCCTCACCCTCACCCTTGCACGCCCTCACCCTCACACGCCCTCACTCTCACCCTTGCACGCCCTCACTCGCACACCCTCGCTCTCACACACCCTCGCTCTCACACACCCTCGCTCTCACACACCCTCGCTCTCACACACCCTCGCTCTCACACACCCTCGCTCTCACACACCCTCGCTCTCACACACCCTCGCTCTCACACACCCTCGCTCTCACACACCCTCGCTCTCAAACACCCTCACTCACACACCCTCACTCACACGCACATACCTCTACCACTCTACCGCCCTCACTCTACCACTCTACCGCCCTCACTCTACCGCCCTCACTCTACCACTCTACCGCCCTCACTCACTCTACCGCCCTCACTCACTCTACCGCCCTCACTCACTCTACCGCCCTCACTCTACCGCCCTCACTCACTCGATCTATCTATCTATCGCCCTCCCTCGATCTATCGCCCTCCCTCGCTCTATCTATCGCCCTCCCTCACTCGATCTATCGCCCTCCCTCGATCTATCTATCGCCCTCCCTCGATCTATCTATCGCCCTCCCTCACTCGATCTATCTATCGCCCTCCCTCACTCGATCTATCTATCGCCCTCCCTCACTCGATCTATCTATCGCCCTCCCTCACTCGATCTATCTATCGCCCTCCCTCACTCGATCTATCGCCCTCCCTCACTCGATCTATCTATCGCCCTCCCTCTATATCGATAGTCCTCACCCCCTCTATCTATCGCCCTCACTCACTCTATCTAGCGCACCACCACAGCATCATTCAGGGATACCACAGCATCACTCAGGGGCACCACAACATCAATATGCGCTACCACAGCATCACTGAACGCCACAGCATCACTCGTCGCCACCACAGTATCAATTTGTGCAACCATTCAACATCAACTGGTTCAAATATGTTCTCTCAATGTTTCAAGCTTTATTACAAATGTCACAAAGATGTTATTATTTCACTTCTGTTCTTGGATTTTCATCACAATAAAATACACTGAACATAATCCTCACAAAAGTTATTTACAAAAGTTTAAGCTATTGCCATTATAAATTACAATAACTTTTATTTTAGTATTATGTATTTAAAAAAATTAAAAGCCATTGTTATTTGTAATAACAATGCATCTAAGTCACGTAAGTACAAAACATGGTGCATTACAAATGCTATAGGTGTCACATTTGCAAAAGATAAAAGTACTGGCATTGTAAATGACAAAGCTATTAATTTCGCTATTTTCAAAACCAACACATAAATAAAAGATTTGTCATTTACAAGACCAATAGCTCAAACTTTCATAATGCGAGACCTATTGCATTGCAAATGCTTGTTGTAGATTGGTGTAATCCTGCTTACATTCTTTGTCTTTGTCCTACGTTTATGACACTATGAAAGATGTACCTTGGAAATGTCTATGGCATGCTAATTAAAACATTTCATTGGTTGGGTGATATACCAAAACATGTTATTCACTGTGCACATTTCGAATGATGTTACTGATGAATACAATAAACAGTAAATTAAGTTTGAGGAAATAATCGATGGACGTGTTAATATCATGAAATCAAAAGTTTGGTTTAAATTCTTTTATCTTTAGCTGGGCGTCATGTACGCAGTCAATAGCTATGCCTGTATGTTCATGCATTACTACTTATAAAAGGCCATCAGCTCATTCTACCAGGGGAAGGCAGTCGTTGTGCCTCTCATCAGAAATACTGATTCCGGAGATTTGATATTAGTTCCCTAGGCGTTATGCCATAGGTTGACTCCGCAACGGGTACCTTTATAGGTCGGATAACCTTGCACAATTTACTTGCGTATTTTTCTTCTGCATGCCGGACTATGCTTCTGGTGTCTTGACTGGGAGGAGCTTGCTATTCTATTGACCTGTGTGTCATATGGACAAGAAAGAAAAGTAATTTTGAAATCTGTGTTCTGTGTGTTAGGCATTTTCTATGAATTCATAGCCTTCACAACCTCCAACATTTAGGCTAGGGTAACCACCCCACTCGAGGGGATTACAAACACGGTCTCCAGGCCTGAACGTTTGACCTACAAATCGTCGTTCAGGTGTTAGTCTAATTTTAATGGAAACAAAACACGACCTAAATACCCAGAATGCCTTAGATTGTCACTCAAAAGTCATGAACTTGAAACAGTGTCCGTAGTAGCCTGCAGGGAAGTGATCACCCTACTTTAAGCCCAGGTGCTTAAGAATGTGCAGAATATGCATTCCCATGATGTTCAACTAGGATTACAAGTTAGTAATGTTTCCTACTGGTGATTTCGTAGGGGGCCAGCTGAATGAAGTAATTTGATTTACACGAGGTGAACATTGCTCTGCCCCTCTTCAGAAGTGAATACTCGGTGTAGCATCGAGGTTGGTCCACTCGCACCCTTTAATCACTGAGATTAGCTCATTAGTGTGGAGACACTTGTCTCTGAACAACAGACTCCATGATACCTCGGCATAGGCACTGCTGTCGTGAAACATCAACATCACAGCAGTTCAGCTACCTAGTGTGACGAGCTTGAAGGCAGGCAAACTCAGCAGACATGTTAAAGGGAAGTAGTATTTTCTGACCAACCGTGTCAGGTGTCATGGTGAAACCCACCAGCCAGAAGCAATATTTGTTACTAAGGAAAAGGATGTTAACCGTTCGAACTATTCCTTGAATTAGTAACATAATGCCTTTTGATTGGGTAATTATATATGTAGATCAGGTTGCTAGTTACAGGTTAAGCATGTGGGAAGTTGAGGGATTAAAGTGAGATCATTCTGTTAAGCTACGGGGTGGAAACGTCTTTTGGAATATTTTCCTTTGCTTGAGTGTTGCAATGTGGAGGAAGGAGGTTAGGACGTTAACTGGATTGCATTTCCCAGTGATTTTGAAGTTAATGTAATCTTGTGGGAATAGGACGAAAACAATGGTTATAGGGAGTATTGAGAAGAGACTGTTGTGAGGCCTACTAATGTTCAGGGCAAGGGTGCAAGAAGGATAAGCTGATTACTTGCAGTGTTTGCTCATTTGTTAAATGGGATAGGTTTCTATTTTGGAGAGTTGGTTTAATTGTGGATGCATACACACACATGGTCTCTGTGAGTGTTAAGACTAGATAGCAGTCTGACACTAAGTGGTGGGAAGCCTTGTGGTAGACTACTTTGTACTTGATGGTGTATGTTTATTTGTCCTTCTGAATAAACACCTGTTCATCTCCACTACAAGTTTCCAATCTCCCTTAGATTGAACATTTGAGCAATAAATATGCCATTGTATCATAATGCCCAGTTACATCAGAGGGGTGTTTCACAAGTGGTTGTTGTTTGGCCAGTCAGAGGCACTGACAATTTATACAGTAGAACAGAGCTCTAAAGTTATATAGGCAAAACCCAAGGTCTCATCCTCGCGCCAGTTCCACTTGATAATGCAGATCATCATGCATTTCACTAACTGGTGTTCTCTTAATTTTGTTTCAGCGAATGGAGTACAGTGGTGGAGGAGTAATCCTGTGAACGGAGCATGTTTAAATTATGAAAACCGGTACATCATTTTCGTTCACTTGACATTGTTATTCAAAACAGAAACACTGCCCTTCTTCCCAGGTTAACCTCATTCCACTTCTGAGCTCCTATTTAATTTCGCCGCTCCAGATTATCATGGTGGAGGTCGATTGCTCTTTCTCCAAGAATGACTGTTGGACTTGCCTTCGCTGCATCGCTGTTCATCGGATTAGTAGATTTCATTTCTCTTTGAGATAAATGCCTTCAGCAAAACAAGTTGAAAATAAAGATCTGTTTGTAATATTTTATTTTGTGTGTAATTTCCTTTCCATATTTAATATTTATGCAGTGATTTTCCACAGTGCATGTGTTTAATTTGTCCAGAGAGAAAGAACCTGTGCTTTATCTAGTCTGCCTCCACCATATAGTGTCACAGACCAAGAAAAGGACGACTATTCTTACGGTTCTATCATCAATGATTGGTGTAAAATGCAAACGGAACTGATTCCTGGTCGATTGTCAGTCCTATCTACATTGTCTTAAACACTGGATTAACTTGTGGAACACGTTGTTAGTCTGTGCTATGTGATAGAAGATGCACCAGAAAAGATTTGTGGTCCATCTATTCTTATTCTTTTCCTGCTTGTGCATATTGAAAACTAACATGATCTGGGCAGGTGGGTAGAGTGGTCAAACACGTGACTGTCAATCATACTATCAAAAGATTGTGTGGTCTGCAAAATTGTAAAAGACATAAGAAGCTCATGGTGCCTCCTTGACAAGGTGTAAAAACAATAGAAGAGACTCCAGGGTCCTCCATGTTCTTCCTTTTGATACCTTGGCATGTAGTCAGGTGTAGGCTTAATGACCTACAAAACTCGTCGGTATCTGTCAAACTCTGGGAGTTCCAGATCCATTACTGCATGTAACTATGTAACCACCGAACAATAAAACGGCCAAAGGCAGGGTTCTGCTGGAGAGAAGTCTTCAGTAATAGTATTTAATTTGCCTGAAGTTAGTCAGGAAGTCGCCACTCTTCTGAGAGTTCTAACTCCCCCATGGCTAGGTGCCATGGGGCTATGACACACCTAAAAGTAGTTTGTCATGATTAGTGTGCCCCTCAAACTTTCGGGCTAACTTTGAATCTCAGTGCCTAGTTGAGTTCAGGCCAGCTGCCACAGTACTGGGAGTATGCTGAACCTTTTGCAATATATATCTTCTGGTCACATTTTACTCAGAGGTCTGCACAACTGTGTAAAGGAAAGTGAGGATCAGTATTCTTGGCTGTCTACCTTTTGAGAATTAACGGCTGTACCCCAGAACCAAGGAAAAAACTTTGCTTCTACATCTGAAGAATACTAGTTCTGCCTTCCATGTAGGAACCTCCTTATTTAAGCCAGAACCCAAGTCCAGCAATTCAGAGTGCTGCTGTGAGGCCGGAATAATGACCTGAGTGGAATCCTGCAACCCACTGCATGTGGTCTCCCTTGTTTGTGGCACCTCTGAATTTTGCAGCTTATTTTGATAACTATCAATTTGCATTAGAAGCACTGCCCTTTTCATTTCATCTGGGTCACTTTTATACCATTTGGTAGTTGATTATATTCTTAGATTTTTGCCTCCTAAGCCAGTGCTGTGCCAGTTTAAATATTTAGAGTCCATGATACAATGTTGTAGAAGGGGACAAGCAAGATCTCTGGATTAGTGCTGATAAAAGGCTAATTTCAGAAGGTGAAGACCAATATTGTAGGAGATGTAAAAATTAAACCGGCCGTAGAAATTATAACACACAAGAATATAACGCAACAAACCAAAGGAGAAAATACACAGCTGTTCATGGTTAAAGTTTAGGCCCAAATCTTGCACTAGCATGAGTAAGCTGAAAAGTTCACTTGTGGATATAATGGTATAGGTAACTTGAAAGGGTTTCAGTTAGAGGCCAACTAGTGTTTATTAAGGTTGAAAGCATTTATGATTGTGACACACAAGCCCACCGGCACGCACTTCATGCCTCCAGATCGTGGCCTGATTAGACAGTGGGTTCAGGAAAACGAATTAGCCCAGAGCACACGGAGGTCTAAGGTGCCTGATTATACCAAGGGTGCAGTAAATAGCGGCCTTTGCATTGCCAAGAAGAGGCGTGTCTCCATTTATTTTTGAGGTTTGTGTCACCCTACAACCAGCGTTTTTGTATGTTTTTTATCTAATCACTTAACCTGCTTTGCTGTAGTAGGTTTTCTCACTTAACCTGTGAAACTAAAAATGCAAATCCCAGACCAAGGGAATTTATTGATAATATACACTTTTCTAAATATTTTGTGAGTACAAGTATTTAATGATTTTGTGTTTTGAGATTCTTTGAGCTTATGTATTGGCGGATTTCAGATGATAAATCTGCAACCTTCAAAATGTCCTCAAGACGAGACCCCATAAGAAAGGCCTCAGATGCCATAGCACCTCTTGCAGAATGCGCCCCATAAACAGTAATATCTATGCCCGCTTCAGCCATCACCCATTTGACCCAACGCGCTAGAGTGGCCGCTGAGACTGTGTGAAATTGTTTATAGATAGCTAAGAGTAATGGTCCTAGAGGATCAGACCTGTGAGACAAAGTACGTTCCTCATACACTTTTAAACATTTTAACAAACACAACTTTTCATTATGAGGAAAAGCAGGATACTAAATCGAATGAGACATCGTTTTTGTCCTTCTAGAGATGATACAAGACACGCCTTGGGGAGAAAAAACTCTTTGACAAATCTAAAACATGCACATCAGACACTCTGCGACAGGAAATAAGACACAACAACATAGTGAGTTTTGCTGATAATTGTTTTACCGGCAAACCTTTATTGTCTGGCCAGGCTTCTAACAAATAAAGAACTTTAGAGACATCCCATAAAGTAGTATATCTGGGACATGGTGGCCGCGCTACTCTGATACCTTTTAACAACTTACACACCAACGGGTGTACTCCCACTGGCTTTCCATCAATGTAGTTATGTCATGCCAATAAGGCCGACCTGAAATTATTGACTGATCTGTAAGACGGACCTGACTCAGCACATTCAGACAACATTTTTTAGAATTTCCTTCAAATCAGATCTCATGGGATCCACCTGTCATTGAAGGCACCAACCCAACCATCGCTTCCATGATGCAGAATATCGCTTGCGGGTGGATGAAACCCAAGCTTGCTGTATAAACTCGGCAGCCGGCGATGAAAGGCCCTCAATTCGTTTGTGTTTCAGGAGGGCGTCCAAACCATGAGGGATAACTGATTCTGAAGGACAAGAGGATGCATGGATCTCACTGGTCCTGGAGTAGCATCGGAAACACTGGCAGGTGAAACGGCAAATCCATTGACAATTCCAATAGTGTTGGAAACCATGATTGTGTCTTCCATAACGGTGTGACTACCACAAATGATGTCTCCTGCCAACGGACTTGAGCCGGCACCCTCGGAATTCAGGCGAGGGTGGGGGGAACCCATAATTCCTATGAGACCCTCAATGCTGGAGAAACGCATGTGTTCCCACAGCTATCGGATCCGGTCTCCAGCTGTAAAAGCGGGGAATCGGAGTACTGAGCCGAGAGGCAAAGAGATCTATCATGCAAGGGCCTTGAATACCCATGATCTCTAGAAAAAGCGAGGGATGGAGCCTCCAGTAGCTGAAATCTTTCAGAAACCTGGAATTCCAGTCCGCTATCTGATTGTGCTTGCAGGGAATGAATTCTGCTATTATGCTGATCTTCTGCGCCAGGCAAAAATGCAAAAACTCTCTCGCAATATTTGCCAATAGCCGGGATTTCGTCCTTCCGAGGCGATTTATGTATCGAACCGCCGATACATTGTCCATCCTGAGGAGGATGCAACAATTGCTCTTCAGAGGGGGGATCGACTTTATGGCAAACGAGCCGGCTAACAACTCTAGACAAAAGATGTGTAACTATAGTTCTTCTGCGGACCAACGCCCGCCTGTGGCAAAGTTTCCACATCTTGCTCCCCAACCCCATTGGCTGGCGTCAGACTCTATGATAACATCAGGAGATGTTCCGAAAATGGCCATGCCATTCCACGCTTCCATATGATCTAACCACCAATGAAGCTTCTCTTGAGCATCTGAAGACTGAGGAATCATACGATCGTACGAATACCTCTTCTGAAGATACTGAATCTTGAGGCGTGGCAACGCCCTGTAATGTAGAGGTCTCGGGAAGATAGCCTGAATCGAGGAAGCCAGAAGGCCCACAATCATCACCAAGAACCTCAGAGACCCTCTGGTTTCGACAGGGTCGAACGTATCTTTTTTATGGATTTTATCTTGGTCATCGGAAGAAGTAACTGAGCGTTCACTGAATCTATTTGGAACCCCAGAAAGTCCTCCTGTTGCGATGGAATAATCATAGATTTTTTTTAGATTTATCCCAAACCCCAACTCTTGCAACAGAAAGGTTGTCCAGCGTAAAAAAGTGAGCAGAAGTTTTTGATCTTGGGCGAGAAGCAGCATGTCGTCGATATGCGATCATGCGAACGCCCATCTCTCGCAGGCGAGTGACAACAGGTTTCAGCAGTTTGGTAAACACCCAAGGGGCCGAGGACAGGCCAAAGGGAAGGGACAAGTATAATTACCATTGCCCTTTCCATGAGAACTGGAGAAACTTCTGATGGGAAGGGCAAATCGGAACTGTTAGGGAAGCGTCCTTTAGATCCAATCGGACCCTCCAATCCTTTTCCAATAATAGATCTCTAAGAAGATGGATGCCTTCCATCTTTAAGTGTCTGTACACGGCAAAAGGATTGAACTCCCTGAGTTTTAGGACTAATCTCTGCCCTTCACCCTTCTTTTGCACCAAGAAGACATTGCTGCAAAACCCACCAGGAATGATGGGTCCGACAGCAATAGCTCGCTATGCCAAAAGCTCTCAAAGTTCTGAGTCGATAAAAACTTGCACTTGTAGAGAATAAAGGAGAGGGGAGAGGGAAGAGGGGGGACTGGCTGAAAAGTGGTCTCCAATAACTATTAGATAACCCTGGACCATGTGTATTATCCACACATCCGTGGTGATCTTTGCCCAAATGTCCACAAAATGCAATGGTCTGCCCCCTAGAGGAATCATCAGAAAGATCGGAGAAATTAACTGAGGATTGGGCATCATAGTTCCTGAAGCATCTGTTGATGCCCCCGTTATACCGGCCATGGAAGCCTCGGGATCTCGAGGGGTAAAAGCCTGCTTGATCCGGTTCCTTGGTATAGCTTCTACGTTGAGGGGCGAAGCCCCGGTGAGGACTTGGATTGTTGTAGCTGCTGGCCGAGCGTCCCCCGCCACAACCGACCCTGCCAGAGAGGGGATGGGACACCCTCTTGAGTGATGATTGCGACTTGTCCAAAGATGCAAACCTGTTGACAAATTTTGCAGGTCGGTCGGGAGCAAAAGACTGGTGCAGTGGGGCCACAAAAAGGTACCAAAAGCCCTTGAAAAATAGGACTAATGGAGGGTGTGTAAACCCTGCCTGCATAGTCAAGCAAGAGGTTCCAAAAATTAGCTCCTGCTAATGCAGGTTATTAAGGGGTTAAAGTTCTGCCAAAACGCAGAGAAAACTCAATCAAAAGCTTAGCTGAGGCCTGGTACAAACTCCAAGTACTGCCTGATGCTTATTCCCACAGTTGTGCAGCCCGGGGTGAGGCGTCTTCCAGCGCGGTCGAGGAAGGACTGAAGCACGTGCACAGACGCGTGCAGGCGCCTGAGACACACGCAAACAGCCCGATCGAGCTTCAGCTTGCGCCTCGCTCCCTGAGGGGGTGCCAGTCCCAGCCAGAGACGCGCACCTACACGGGCAGAACTCTCAATGCGAGTATAAGGAAACCATGAAATAGCCACAATTTGAAAACAAGAAAACCAACAATAAAAGGCACAATTGGCAACGCAACAATCGCTGAGGGGAAAACGGCAGAAAAAACGTGCGCGGTAAACACGGCGCGGCAATGGTATGCAGATAAATACCTTCATAAACATAAAATACAGATTAATGTACCATAAGTAAATATTCGACAAACATAGGTCAAGCATGAGCAAAATAATGAGGCACTTATCTTGACTGTGGAGCAGTAAAGAAAGAGGTCAAGATGGTGCCTCGTTATTTTGTATGTTAACCTCATGTGCGATTGTTTAATGAAGGAGGCGTGGTTCAAAGCCTCATGGGATATGTAATATTTTCCAGTGTTTACGGTTTTCTCATTTGCTGATGTTTGAGTTGTAAAGAAATTGAGAAGCCTAATCTGAACCTCCGGTCCTGCCATAGAATATGCACTTTTCCCCACAGCGCAGGATGCGCCTGGATGAAGACTGGGCCCGTCTTAGCTTATCATAGACTGGAAAGGACCAGGCTGGCTTCACCCCCCCCTTCATCTACACCCTGAACATTTTGAGTATTTATAGTTTTTGTTCAAAGGCTATCATCGGGAAGAGAAAAGCCACATCAAATAGGCTGGGTAAGAAATACACTGGGACTCCAAATATTGTGTAATTTCTAACAGATGCCATGGGGGACATAATAAAAAAACAGTAATGCGGAAGTAAGATTGAAGAAGGCTAAACGACCCACCAGAAAGACTACTTTAAGGGCCTCAAGCCCCAATTTATGTGTGCTGAAGGGCTCCCTTATAATGGAGGAGGGTCTGTCCTCAGATAACAAAAGTCTTCCTCCGGCAAAAAAGCCAAAAGGCCCTACTCAGAGGTCAGACGTTAACCTAAAGTGGTCAAGTATTGTGAGCCTAGTGTTTTTACCCAAGAAATCTCCCAGAGTTGAAGCATCACTCTCTGGCTCGAGAAGTGTGGGACATAGGTAACCACACACAGGTTACATGTCCTACACCCACTGGAGCACAGGTTGAGGGAGGATGCCTGTAGTAGACCGAAGTCCCCAATATTTACATTTACCCCCCTCCCCCCTCCCCCCTCCCCCCCCCCCCCACTGCACACCCTATTTGATAATCTTGAAAAGGGTTCCCCGTTTAAACAAAGGGTCCAGATGAAGGAAGGGTTGAGTTATTAAATCAGGTGAGATATTGGCTCAGCTCCAGGGTTGGCAGGTGTCAGTATATAATAAAAGGTATCAACATGGTCAGTTGCATCCAATGGGTAGGGAAGGGTCCAAAAATAAATTGCATTGTTAACTATTGCTCAAGGTGCACAACCTACTCACATCTTCACATTAGCAAAGGGGGTACAATCTCTAGTTCCATTGGTGTTCTTTTGTAGTCTCACTGCCTGTGCCATTGCAAGAGAATGGTAATTGTATTGCCTCACAACTCATTTACTTTGCTATCCCCAGCTTCTACCCCAACACATATATAGAGAAGACTACTTATGTCACAACATGTCATTTTCTTTGTCAGCCCCTGTCTTTGCTCAAGCACAAGGTGTGAATGGTAATACCACAAACTGTTTTTCTCCCGAGTACATTAGACGGCCAGGAGTGACCGCACCCGCCCAGGGGTTAACCCGGCTTGGGTGAACCTGATTTGAAGACTGTCAAAACACACTTTTAGGGGAGAGGAAAACGCTAAATAATAAAAGAGCAAGAGGAAGGTACTATATTATTGTGTGTTTACAGCAGACACGGGGTACCTCCCCATTTCACTTAGAAGGCTATAGCACTTTATGTACCCTAGCTTAGGCATCTAAGAAGGGGAGGGCAAAGGGGGATCTGGCTATCCTCGTTTCTTCCAGTAAAAAGGGAATGTAAAATATAAGTCCCGAAAGTTAACTCACTATCAACTATTGAGTTATGAACCCAGATTGGGTGATTTGTTTTTATTCTTTCATTTTTTTAACAACATTTACGATTTATCTTCTATTTAAATGTTTTTAGAATTAGAAAGTGACCTTGACTACTATTTACATTTCTGCAGAAAGACCCCTTTGTAGGTCTCGTGCCTAGCGTTGCAGTAGGTGAATAACGGGGTTTTGAAGCTGACCTAGGAATCGCACACGCTCATGCGTGTGCTTTTCCTTTTGTAGCCCGCTATTGGCCTTTGTGTGTGTCTTTTTTAGAAAAGACAGCATGCAATTGGCCAAAGGCGGGCGCATTGCTCCGTCCACGGCCTATTAGTGTCTGTTACGAGCACCGGCCGCCACGTGCTTTCAATTATCATGCCCAGACACGGGCGCGATAATTGAAAGCACATGTCTCGCTGTGGCGCACGCGCGCACCACTCGCGGACGTATTTGTTTTACAATAGCGATCGCTTTCACTGCCGTTTGTTGTGTTGTTAATTATTTGGGCTGGAATGGCGTTCTAGAGGCCTAGTTCCCTAGAGTAAGTGTTAAGTAACAACACAAGCCCCCAATCCTCAGGGGGAAAAACTGACTAGTCTAAGGAGTCACGCATGCTCTTTGGAAACCTGGCAGCCATGACTTTCTGCACTCGTAATTACTTTTGTGAATCTACTCATGCGTGTTTATGGGGTACTAGGAGGTTTGCACTGAATGACCGTACTGAGGAATAAATGTGCTGGGTGTCTGTTCTAGGATTGATACCCAGCTATGAGTGCTAGGAGGCGCTTCACCCTTGAAGTCATAGGTACGTATATGGTGGTCAGGTTCTATAGATTCTGGTCAAGAGTTAATCATGAATAAATTTTCAAAATAATTATTTGAACGAAGATTTTCCAATATGTAGTACACAAAAGCATTTATTTCAACATTACTGTGACATTGTGATTCACACTAATGAAATGAAAACCACAAGCAATAAAGAAAAATACCAATTACTTCATTGGATCAAGTGAGGACAGCAGGACATAAGTCTCAGATATTTTCTTATAAGGCAATGTTCTTGTGGAAACAATTCTTAAGATTATAATACACGTTAAATATTTACAAAATGCGCTCGAAGTAACAAGGAAAAGGAGATAGTTAAGTGGGTTGGGTGTGATTGGGTGGAGGTGAGGACTGGGTAAAGGGTGTTGTGACCTTAATACAATCACAGTGGTTTCAAGTGCAACCTTTACAGACTAATATAGTTCATTAGTTCCGTTCTATTCTTTAACATAGGATCCGTATTACTCGGTGGGTTGCTTCCTATGTTAAGAAAGTACTGAGCAATCCGGTCTACGTTTCGACCCCCTGGGTTAAGGGTTGAGTGAAGCCTCAAGCTGGGGTCTTCTTCAGGACAAAGAGGTGCAGGAGCGCCTAAAAAATATGTTTGTAATGAGGACTATATCAAAAATGTACTTAGATAAGGTACTGTGTTACTACAAAGGGCTCAATTGGAAAGTGGGCTTCTTACTTCATGTAGGGCCGTCCAGTGGCCTATTGAAGATGGACCTGCGTCGGTTCCATAGTGTTGTAAGAAAGCCTGAAAGTGTATTAAAAATGAAAATTGAGGTACTGGGTTACTTAGGATGAAACTGTGAGCATGCGTGCTCGAAGAGATAACATCCGGGGACACTTACTAGGGCATCAAAGGTTATCCAATCAACTGGTTCATAGTCTCAGGTCTGGGTGCGTCTGGATAATATGGGTCAATCTGGAGATTAAAAGAAAATGGTTGTGTAGGTATTAACCTGTCTTAATACATGGAGGGGTAGTCTGACCGTAGTCGATATTTAAAACCCTTATTAAAAAACAATTAAACATCTTAATGTGAAAAGATGTCGTTTTTAACAGGACCTAGTTAAACTAAGACTCCCCACATATCGGCATAATAATAATGATTTGTGCGTTAAAAAACGCAAAGCACAGTCTAGTCGAATATTACACCTTTCTAAAAGAATGCAGTTCGACATACTTATTGCGGGTAAATTGTCAAAACACAGTATGGCTAAAGATACATATCGGATCGGCTTGTGTGTCAAGCAGGGTGTAATCCGAGCGTGAAAAATACCTTGTTTCAAAGTAAAGCACAACGGGTCCTCTGGACTCAATCCAACTCAGTGCTTGTCTCAGCGCTGCCCGATCGCGAGTGAACCGCGAGGTGCAGGCGCTGAATACTTCCTGGAGGCTCGGCGAAACCCACCAATCAGGTGGCAGCGAGAGCCTTCTAGCGAGGGAGTGTCTCAAAAGTTCGAGATCGGAAGGGTTGGGCGGTCTCCTTCGCATCAAGGCACCATGCCGGCGCGAGTGCGTTTTTCAGGCAGATTATATTCAGGAATTTCAACCCTTATTTGACGAAGGGGGTAAAGCGTCCAGCGCTTGTTAAATTCCTATATGTGACTACATGCCTAAGGAGTGGATGCTGTTCTCATATAAGATTACTACCCAAACATGGTTATCATTAGTCTAAGGTTGGATTAACTGAGTATGTAGTGCATATATAATCGTTAAACACTCTCTGTAACATGCAGACATGAGTTAAAAAGCTGTACAGTAGAATATAATAGACATATGATAACTCTCACACAAAAATGTTGTAACTTGAGCATTAAGTAGCTGTATGGTCTACATAGTCTCATCAGTGTATATTCAGTATTACATCATGCAGAAGCCTTAGGAGTGTTATGAGAAAACAATATACATGTTCACATAATGAATCAGGATCATATGGCTATTCACAGTCAATCAAAGCCATTTGGGAGAATGTTGCATCAGTTTCATTTAGTCCATTTCGTACAGAGTCAAATCGCTGCATCCATTTACATTCTCTTACATTTAAGACAGAGTCTAAGTCCCCACCCCTGGGTCCAAGCGTGATTTTTTCTATAACCACCCATTTGAGAGATTCAGGTGTGTGGTTTTGTGACTGAAAGTGTTCCACTAGGGGCGCCCCTACAGTTTGACATCTTATTCTGCTGCAGTGTTGTAGTATCCTGTTTTTAATCTTCTGCTTGGTTTGGCCAATGTAAATAAGGCCACATGGACACAGAATGGCATATATCACACTGTTACTATTGCAGTTCGTCAATGTTTTCAAATCAATGGTAATGTTGTTGTGGGTAATGCTCTTAGTTTCAATGCATAATGCACATGCCTTGCAGTTACTGCATTTATAATTCCCAATGATGTTGGGGAGATTCCACATTGATTGTATGGTAGGGGCTGATGGGGTGTCTAACAAAGAGCGAACCACCACGTCTCTGATACTTTTGGCCTTTTTGAATGCATGCATGGGTGGTTCTGGGACTTCAATCACGTCTGATATAATACTCCAATGGTTGTTGATTATCTTGCGGATCTGATTGCTTTTGCTACAAAAGGTTGTGACACAGATCATTCTGTTGGCTGAGGTCTGGCGATTTCTTGGTACAAGTAATGCCTCTCTATTGTTAAACCAAGCTCTTTTGCGTGCTCTTTTGACCAATCTTTTGGGGTATCCTCTTTCCAGCAATCTGCAGATCAGTTCGTCTGATTCGGCAAAATAATCCTCCTTTAAGGTGCAGTTCCGCCTGATGCGGAGGAATTGCCCAAAGGGCAAATTATCACGGAGGGCCCGAGTATGGTGGCTCGTATACCTGAGTAAGGTGTTCCTCTCGCTGGGTTTCCTGTACAGAGTGGTGTTCAGTATACCCTCTCGTTCTTTAATCGTAATGTCTAGAAAGTCAATATATTCATTACTGTACTTTGAGGTGAATTTAATGTCTTCCGATTGGGTGTTTAGCCATTGAGTGAATGCATCCAGGTCTTGATCCCGTCCCGTCCAGATCATAAAGATGTCATCTATGTATCTGTGGTATTCAGATATACTGCTGACAAAGGGATTGTTAGGTGATAAGATGGTGTGCTGTTCAAAATCACTCATATAGAGGATCGCCAGATCAGGAGCAAAGGCTGCCCCCATGGCTACCCCCTTCCTTTGCATGTAAAATTTGTTTTGAAAAATGAAAAAGTTTTTTGTCATTGCAATCTCCAGGAGGTCTACCAGGAATTCAGTGGGTACCCCCACAGGTTGAGGTCTAGTGGCTAAGGCTCTTTGTATAGTTGTTAGAGCTGGTGCCTGAGGGATACTTGTGTATAGGGACACGATATCCAGTGTTACAAGTAGTTGGTTATTTTTGTCAAAGGATTTTTGGTCAACTAGATTGATTACCTGCATGGTGTCCCTCAGGTAGGTCGGTGTCGCTTCAGCTAAGGGTTTCAGAAAACTGTCCACATATTTACAAAGAGGTTCCAGGAGGGAGCCACACCCAGATATTATGGGCCTTCCTGGTGGTTTGTTGGGGTTCTTGTGGACCTTAGGTAAAGTATAAATCGTGGGGATCCGTGGTTGATCCACATTAAGGTAAGTGTATTCTTTGTCTGTCAGGAAACCGACTTCCCTCCCTTTTTGGGTAAGCGTCCTGATTAGGTTTCTGATTTCCGGGGTGGGGTTGGTTCTAAGTGGTTGATAACTGACTCCATCATTCAGCTGGGACTCGATCTCTTGTTTGTAGTCATTGACATCCATGATGACTATGGCTGCCCCTTTGTCAGCGGGTTTGATCACTAAAGTCTTGTTCTTCTTTAGGCCATCAAGGGCGGTTCGTTCATTCTTAGTGATGTTTTGTTTCACATATTGTTTTTTCTTGCAAAGCTCGAGTACATCTTTCATAACCAGGCTTTCATAGGTTAGAATCCGATGGTTGACCATAGCGGTGTGGGGAGTGAAGGTTGATGGTGGTCGTAGATTAGTGAACGCTCTGGATGTATTTGGAGCTTTGTGTTGGAAAAAGTTTTTTAAACGGATCTTACGAAAGAACTTAGTCAGCTCAGTCTTGATGTTGAACAGATTCAAATGAGATGTCGGCACGAATGACAGACCCTTACTGAGAACCTGGATTTCATCCTTTGTCAGCATTTGGTTGGATAGATTCAT
This sequence comes from Lissotriton vulgaris, assembly GCF_964263255.1. NCBI lineage: Eukaryota > Metazoa > Chordata > Amphibia > Caudata > Salamandridae > Lissotriton > Lissotriton vulgaris. Next base: position 210,940 of record NW_028246711.1, on the reverse strand, counting down.
GATTGGGTTGTCTCTGTTTACCAGCGGTAGGCTTTCCTTCTGGTGTTGATCTCTCCATGGTTGTCTTGCTGGAATCGTACTTGCTTGTTGGTGTAGCCTTGCTGGCGCGAGTTGTCCCAGTTCTGCGTGTTCTGTCCCCTGGTAGGTCGTCTGTTCCAGTTTCCGCCCCGTCCTCGGGGGGGTCTCCAAGTGCTGTCCTCTAAAAAAGGTTGCTGTTGTCTGTTCTGAGGGTCTTGTGGAGGTTGGTACCATTCTTCTTGATTGTGGTAGCCACCGCTTATCCCGGCTCCTTCGTTATCACTGCTACCACTGTAAGACGAATCTGAGAAGTTTGTGTATCTCCTCCCTCCTCGTTGTCCACCTCTATAGCCACCTCTGCCCCTATTGAAGAAGCGTCCCTGGTTGTCTTGCTTGAAATAGTCTTCGGCTAGGTAAGGGTATGTTCTCTTTTTATTATAGTACTGAATGTCTTTGGCCAACTTTTCAAGTTTTTTGTTTTGTGACTCTACGTCAAAATCCTTGAGGGTTTTATTCAGACGTTCTAGAGTGTCCTTTGCAGTAGAGAAAGCTGAATGGCTGGTGATCTCAGCTCTCAAATCAGTTATTTCTTTAGTCAGCTGTTCCACCTGGTCCCTTGCAGTTTCCACCCCAAGGACCATCCAGTGGCGAGAACAGTTATTCGCCACAAAACTGAATCCTTCCTTAAATTTGGGATTGTCCACGAATATCGCCGGTTTGTTCCGGACCTGTAGACCTGTTGGTATTACGTTTGCTCGCAGGTAGCCGGTTAGGAGATGGCCATGTAGTTTAGTGCGTACTAGTTTTTTCTCCAGGCGCTCAAGTTTGTTAATTTTCTCATTAAGTGAGAAATCGACTGTGGTGGTGTTAGTTGAAAGGAAAACAGACCCAGTGTCACCCCCAATGAGATCTCTAATGTGGTCTTCACTGTAAGAGAGGGTCTCTGATTCCAACATGGTATTGCCCTCAATACGAATCTAAAGCGTTAAATGCAATTACTCAAACGGAAATATACATAAAGTTATATTACAACCCTCGCAAGATAGGCTCTTGCACATAGAGTAGTGAGTTTACAATGGGGTATACCCTAAGAACTCTCTGACCTGGGTCAGTTAACATAGGTACGTATATGGTGGTCAGGTTCTATAGATTCTGGTCAAGAGTTAATCATGAATAAATTTTCAAAAGAATTATTTGAACGAAGATTTTCCAATATGTAGTACACAAAAGCATTTATTTCAACATTACTGTGACATTGTGATTCACACTAATGAAATGAAAACCACAAGCAATAAAGAAAAATACCAATTACTTCATTGGATCAAGTGAGGACAGCAGGACATAAGTCTCAGATATTTTCTTATAAGGCAATGTTCTTGTGGAAACAATTCTTAAGATTATAATACACGTTAAATATTTACAAAATGCACTCGAAGTGACAAGGAAAAGGAGATAGTTAAGTGGGTTGGGTGTGATTGGGTGGAGGTGAGGACTGGGTAAAGGGTGTTGTGACCTTAATACAATCACAGTGGTTTCAAGTGCAACCTTTACAGACTAATATAGTTCATTAGTTCCGTTCTATTCTTTAACATAGGATCCGTATTACTCGGTGGGTTGCTTCCTATGTTAAGAAAGTACTGAGCAATCCGGTCTACGTTTCGACCCCCTGGGTTAAGGGTTGAGTGAAGCCTCAAGCTGGGGTCTTCTTCAGGACAAAGAGGTGCAGGAGCGCCTAAAAAATGATATGTTTGTAATGAGGACTATATCAAAAATGTACTTAGATAAGGTACTGTGTTACTACAAAGGGCTCAATTGGAAAGTGGGCTTCTTACTTCATGTAGGGCCGTCCAGTGGCCTATTGAAGATGGACCTGCGTCGGTTCCATAGTGTTGTAAGAAAGCCTGAAAGTGTATTAAAAATGAAAATTGAGGTACTGGGTTACTTCGGATGAAACTGTGAGCATGCGTGCTCGAAGAGATAACATCCGGTGACACTTACTAGGGCATCAAAGGTTATCCAATCAACTGGTTCATAGTCTCAGGTCTGGGTGCGTCTGGATAATATGGGTCAATCTGGAGATTAAAAGAAAATGGTTGTGTAGGTATTAACCTGTCTTAATACATGGAGGGGTAGTCTGACCGTAGTCGATATTTAAAACCCTTATTAAAAAACAATTAAACATCTTAATGTGAAAAGATGTCGTTTTTAACAGGACCTAGTTAAACTAAGACTCCCCACATATCGGCATAATAATAATGATTTGTGCGTTAAAAAACGCAAAGCACAGTCTAGTCGAATACTACACCTTTCTAAAAGAATGCAGTTCGACATACTTATTGCGGGTAAATTGTCAAAACACAGTATGGCTAAAGATACATATCGGATCGGCTTGTGTGTCAAGCAGGGTGTAATCCGAGCGTGAAAAATACCTTGTTTCAAAGTAAAGCACAACGGGTCCTCTGGACTCAATCCAACTCAGTGCTTGTCTCAGCGCTGCCCGATCGCGAGTGAACCGCGAGGTGCAGGCGCTGAATACTTCCTGAAGGCTCGGCGAAACCACCAATCAGGTGGCAGCGAGAGCCTTCTAGCGAGGGAGTGTCTCAAAAGTTCGAGATCGGAAGGGTTGGGCGGTCTCCTTCGCATCAAGGCACCATGCCGGCGCGAGTGCGTTTTTCAGGCAGATTATATTCAGGAATTTCAACCCTTATTTGACGAAGGGGGTAAAGCGTCCAGCGCTTGTTAAATTCCTATATGTGACTACATGCCTAAGGAGTGGATGCTGTTCTCATATAAGATTACTACCCAAACATGGTTATCATTAGTCTAAGGTTGGATTAACTGAGTATGTAGTGCATATATAATCGTTAAACACTCTCTGTAACATGCAGACATGAGTTAAAAAGCTGTACAGTAGAATATAATAGACATATGATAACTCTCACACAAAAATTTTGTAACTTGAGCATTAAGTAGCTGTATGGTCTACATAGTCTCATCAGTGTATATTCAGTATTACATCATGCAGAAGCCTTAGGAGTGTTATGAGAAAACAATATACATGTTTACATAATGAATCAGGATCATATGGCTATTCACAGTCAATCAAAGCCATTTGGGAGAATGTTGCATCAGTTTCATTTAGTCCATTTCGTACAGAGTCAAATCGCTGCATCCTGAATATAATCTGCCTGAAAAACGCACTCGCGCCGGCATGGTGCCTTGATGCGAAGGAGACCGCCCAACCCTTCCGATCTCGAACTTTTGAGACACTCCCTCGCTAGAAGGCTCTCGCTGCCACCTGATTGGTGGGTTTCGCCGAGCCTCCAGGAAGTATTCAGCGCCTGCACCTCGCGGTTCACTCGCGATCGGGCAGCGCTGAGACGAGCACTGAGTTGGATTGAGTCCAGAGGACCCGTTGTGCTTTACTTTGAAACAAGGTATTTTTCACGCTCGGATTACACCCTGCTTGACACACAAGCCGATCCGATATGTATCTTTAGCCATACTGTGTTTTGACAATTAACCCGCTATAAGTATGTCGAACTGCATTCTTTTAGAAAGGTGTAGTATTCGACTAGACTGTGCTTTGCGTTTTTTAACACACATCATTATTATTATGCCGATATGTGGGGAGTCTTAGTTTAACTAGGTCCTGTTAAAAACGACATCTTTTCACATTAAGATGTTTAATTGTTTTTTAATAAGGGTTTTAAATATCGACTACGGTCAGACTACCCCTCCATGTATTAAGACAGGTTAATACCTACACAACCATTTTCTTTTAATCTCCAGATTGACCCATATTATCCAGACGCACCCAGACCTGAGACTATGAACCAGTTGATTGGATAACCTTTGATGCCCTAGTAAGTGTCCCCGGATGTTATCTCTTCGAGCACGCATGCTCACAGTTTCATCCTAAGTAACCCAGTACCTCAATTTTCATTTTTAATACACTTTCAGGCTTTCTTACAACACTATGGAACCGACGCAGGTCCATCTTCAATAGGCCACTGGACGGCCCTACATGAAGTAAGAAGCCCACTTTCCAATTGAGCCCTTTGTAGTAACACAGTACCTTATCTAAGTACATTTTTGATATAGTCCTCATTACAAACATATCATTTTTTAGGCGCTCCTGCACCTCTTTGTCCTGAAGAAGACCCCAGCTTGAGGCTTCACTCAACCCTTAACCCAGGGGGTCGAAACGTAGACCGGATTGCTCAGTACTTTCTTAACATAGGAAGCAACCCACCGAGTAATACGGATCCTATGTTAAAGAATAGAACGGAACTAATGAACTATATTAGTCTGTAAAGGTTGCACTTGAAACCACTGTGATTGTATTAAGGTCACAACACCCTTTACCCAGTCCTCACCTCCACCCAATCACACCCAACCCACTTAACTATCTCCTTTTCCTTGTCACTTCGAGCGCATTTTGTAAATATTTAACGTGTATTATAATCTTAAGAATTGTTTCCACAAGAACATTGCCTTATAAGAAAATATCTGAGACTTATGTCCTGCTGTCCTCACTTGATCCAATGAAGTAATTGGTATTTTTCTTTATTGCTTGTGGTTTTCATTTCATTAGTGTGAATCACAATGTCACAGTAATGTTGAAATAAATGCTTTTGTGTACTACATATTGGAAAATCTTCGTTCAAATAATTCTTTTGAAAATTTATTCATGATTAACTCTTGACCAGAATCTATAGAACCTGACCACCATATACGTACCTATGTTAACTGACCCAGGTCAGAGAGTTCTTAGGGTATACCCCATTGTAAACTCACCCTTGAAGTCGTCAGCCAGCCCAGTGTGTTCTGGAAATTGTAGTCATAGAGGCTGCCATTTAACTAAATAACTAACACACCTGCTGACTGTATAATATTAGTGGAGTGATCTAATGATGCGTGTCAAAAAAGCCCAGGGCTGGAGAAAGGTAGACTATTCCGTAGCACAGTGAGTGGGGGTCTGGGGCACACGGGGGATGCTGGGTTTGGAGACACAAAATACGAGTACTGGCTGCGGTGTGGAGACAGTAGTACTTTGGGGACAGACTGGGCGCCATAAACAAATTATAGGAGCGGGTACACCCTGTTTGGCACCAACTTCAAACCGAGCCCTACTCCCTTGTAAGTGGTTCGATAAAATTCCGATTCGTGTGGTGCGGCTGGGTGAGTCCTGCCCCGAGCAAACACCCCACCCTGTACTCTGCAGCCGGCGCATGCCACTGCCCACCTCACACAGAGGTTGCCACTGTCCCCCTTAGCCAACGTCTGCCACTGCCCACCTCATACAGAGGTTGCCACTGTCCTCCATAGCTGGCGCTTGACATTGTCGCACTAGTGCGTGATTCTGCCAACCACTGTCAGAGACCGTCCTCAAACGTCAGCATGCAGCACTGCCCTCTAGCGCCAACCGCTAACTCTGCACATCGACATGAGCACCCAACAGCACCGACCAGTGCGTCTAACTGCCCACCGGATAGAGTGGCTCGCACTCCCCTGAAGAGCTGGTCCTCGATACTGCCCACCAGCGCCTGACTCTGTCCTACCAGCCAGCACCTGATACTGCCCCCCAGCGCTTGACTGCCCTGCTATGTGAGTGCCTCCCTCTGCCTGGGGTGTAAAATGCAGGGGCTTCAGATAAGACGTAATCATAAATTGGTGACGCAGCTGCGCTGGAGCTAAACCGCTTGGGAGAACCACTCATGCGCTATTCGCATATTCCGCTCCAGGTATGGGCCGAGTAATGCTGCTTGTGACGTGGGTTAAAGTCAACATGGCAAGCACCAGAAATCACTGGCTCAAATAAGCACTGCCTAAACTACATATACATATGTGAGGAGAGTAACGCCTTTTGCACTGTGATAATGTGAGAATGTGCTCTACATAAAGTACTATTGAGCTTCCGTTATTCTCAATGGTGGTGGGCCAGCTGTGCGAGTTTGGGGCACAGGGCCTAGCCGCAGAGCAACCACTGCTGCACCCAGGTGGTTGGCATGGTTAGGTATCATAATAAAATCTCAGTTTATGTTAGAAAATCCTTAGAAATTAATTGAAAAAGAAACAAAGGTTAATGGGATGTTATGGCTGGGTATGTTAATATTATCTTACTTTATATAAAAAGCTGAAAAAAATGAAAGCAATGTTATAGTTAGGTGAAAATGTCGGTTAAAACATAACATTTTAAACTTTAAAAAAACCTGAAATTCAACAGTTATAGTGAAGTTAATTGTGATGTACTCTCTAAGCATGCAGTGATGTCATCATTGAGGTCACTTTAGTTGCCATCGGTGATGTTATCAATAATGTCATAGAACATGTCAAGAGTGTTTAAATATACATGGTTATTAAAAGACTATGATGCACCCAATTGCATGTGATAAAGAAATGATGTAGCCGTCCAACTGTAGTAGCCTTTTACAGTTGAGCTCTGATGTCACAAGTTCTGCTGCCAAAGCCAGAAACCAAGGGGAAAGGCATTGCAGGGACCTTAATTTAAAAAAAGAAACTTACTTTTTACTTCTGCTCTGTTTTTCTAGATAAATAATGTTAAGCAGAAAGGGGGTATTTTTGGCAACAGGTTTACTTTTTTATGCCTAAGGTAATTATAAGGAAGGATAAAATCACTGCATCTTTCTACACACTTTGAGCCACAGTGTTTCATTTCTTCAAATTTGACATATTAAAGTGATTCTAATATCTTTTTTCAACAAATATCTAACTGCTTTTGGTGTGTTTCATTTTGCTCTAGAGGTTCTAATTGTAGTCTTCATGTTTACACGTATCCTATCAAGGTCAAGTTCACATGAAAGAGCAACACACCAAGGAATTAAGCGTTTGATGGGAAGAGATACAGGTCTCGCATTACTGAATGTTTGAGCTATTGGTGTTGCATTATTATTAGCAATGCCAATAGCTCAAACTTTAATAATGTGAGACCTATTGCATTGCAAATGCTTGTTTTGTTTGGATTTGTGATTTCAATTTCCAATGTTGTAACTTGAAGGATAGTGTAGTGTGGGGAGCGTTTAATTTTACAGGTGAGGATTTGCCACACTTTTCCCATGCAGAGTATGGTGAGGCCCTTAACATTTTTAAATATGATTTCCTTTTTGCTTCAGACTATATGACAACCCCAGGGGCACTGTGTCCCACTTATGTTAGGACTGGATGCTGTAGTACTATTTATTTCAGTATGATTTCACATAATCTGGCTCCTTTTATAAGGGATCTTTCATCTTGCTTAAGTTATCACAACTCTCTAATAGTAGACCTTGTTTTACCTTTTGAGAAGGATGGGCCAACGTTGTTGGACCACGGGTTAAACTTAGGAAAAAAGAATAGAACCAATGTTGAATAGGATACATTTTAAGATACATATATGCATGGTTTCCCCGTTTGTGTAACACGGCGCACCGTTAAATAGGTGCGCAGTGCGTAAACAGGGAACGTGCACCCTATTGCAGTGAATGCGCTGCCCCCAGAGTAGCTCTGAATTTCTGCTGCCCTGGGAGCAGTGCATTCAAGTGAAATACAGAGTGGGCGCTTCAAAGCAGCTCAGTTTTCACTGTGTAGGTAGCAACCCACTTGCACCTCAAACAAAGATTAGAGATCCCTTTGCAGGTGGGTGCAGTGAGTGTCTACACCTGCCTGCAAAGGAATGTCTTTGCACCTGTGTCCAAAATATGGCACAGGCGCAGAGGCAAAGAGATTCCCTCATTTGGATTGCGTCACGCCCCCATGAAAATGAGGGAACACCCACTTAATATAGCACTGGTGCTACATGTGCGCCAGCCTCATCTGTATTACAGAAGGTGCTATACAAGCGCCTGCAGCCCTTTCAGTAATACCAAAGTGCCCCAGAGGCGCACAAAGCGGGTGCACACACATGCCTGTTACACTCGGGCACTTTCTGTAATACAGCCCCCGGTGTCTTAAGCAAACAGAAACCTAAGTAGATATTTGCTTAGATGAATATGCTCCTGGAAATATAGCTCTGCAGCCATTTACTACTCTGTCCTCTTCAATACAGGTAGGTTTAAAGATCCATCTAAGGCCTTCAAATAGCTCTGGATAGTTTGACAGAGCCAGTAGTAAAGTTCTCACGTTTGCTCTCAAATCCTGTCCAAATCGGGAAGGAAGTGTGGGAGGCAATATTAGTAGTTAGTAAACTATCTGATAAGGCTGCATTTTGGAAAGTTGTCAATGCTTCTTACTATTACACACAAGGCTGACAATAGAGACGGTGGTCCCCACTGAAGAATAGACCCCACACTTTGCTGCAATTTTCTCTTCGGACAGGGGTATTGGGCTACAGTATGAGGACTAAAATATGTCAAAGTCTAAAGGTTTTGAAGAGGGTGTTTTTACATTCGAGCTAAGGGAAGTCATTATACGCTCGATAGCAGTCATAAAAGTAAAGCCCCAGGATCGGATGGAGTCCCACTGGACCTCTTTTTAGATAATATTGATTCATGGGCCACATTGCTCTCTAAATGCTGTAGCAAGGGTAAGCCCTCCCAGTTCCTGGAAAAAGTCTATCATTGTGCCCATTTTTAGGTCTCGGCTAAAGACGCGCGGAAGCGCGTCTCCGCCGAGATCTTTTGTCAGGGACTGTGCTTCCCAGGAGACGGCCTCGGCCACGCGCATTGCCTCTTCAAGGAGGTGATTTCCGCTGGCCACGCGCTCGCGAACGCGCTCAGCTGCTGTCTCCTGGGAAGCAGCAACACCACACACGCATGCGCATACACACACACAAGCACCCATGCACGCACATACATACATACAGAGACACCCCCCCCTCACACACACACACACGCGCGCGTGCACACACACACAAGTGCACCGAGGCCCCCCCTCCCCCGCCGTCATCGTCGCACACATACATACACACACGAGCATACACACACACACACACGTGCACCAAGCCCCCCTCCCAGCCTTTTGGAACTTACCTGGCCAATGTCGGGGACTCTGCCCAACCTCCTGCTGGCGCGGCCCCGGGACTCTACACCGCTCACAGGAGCCCCGGGCCGCGAGACGCATCGACTCCGCCTGCCTCCTCTTCCGGTCTGGACGTGGACCCGCCCCCATCACAGGCGACCGTGCCTGACTTCCGGGGCGGCCGCGGCGGGCTTCCGGGGGGCATTTTTTTTACCATATGTCTGGGTGAGAGTTGGAGCCTGTGCATTATTAACTCAGTCACTGGATGCAGTATTGTGCATTATTGATTAGTTTTACCTTTCTTATTGATTGAGTATTTTTGGTCAAAAGTGCATGTTATCTTTGTGTTTGGTTTTAGCTCTGACGTGAAGAAGGGCACAGTGACCCGAATGGCATTCTTCACTTTCGATCACGCAAATGTACTGGAAAACCAATGGGAGGATGAATGGCATTTGTTAAAATGAGCACGACATGAATAAACATGCCACGTGAATGGCAATCATCGAGGTAGTCTACATGTATTCACAAGCAGCTGTTAAATGACTGTTGAGTTCTTTTCAACCGAGATAGAAAGATGGTGCACACATGCAGCTGTTTGCATAATCACAGGGTGACAGTGCACCGCGCTATTTATCTCTGGCTCATTTTTCAGAAAGGTACAAAGAAAGTCTTCCATCATCTAAAGGAGCATTTGTCCCTCTTGCAAAACATCTGGAGCAGCTGATCCATGTTACACTGTAATGTCCTCAAAAGAATGCCATATCTATGTTTCATAAGGATTGAAAGCACACGCTTCTGTCGTCTGGAGGGAACCTCCCATAAGATAGCATGGGATTCTGGCCTGACAAGCTTAATCTCTCGGTCATCATCTGAAGGTGACACAGTAATGCCTGGACCAAACCCATATCTGTTGAAAGAACTCGTGCTCTCAGCAATGGTGTTTTAAAGATGACACTGTACACTGAGTGCAGAGTAGTGAGTGCAGAGTAGTGAGTAGTGAGTGCAGAGTAGTGAGTGCAGAGTAGTGAGTGCAGAGTAGTGAGTGCAGAGTAGTGAGTGCAGAGTAGTGAGTAGTGAGTGCAGAGTAGTGAGTGCAGAGTAGTGAGTAGTGAGTGCAGAGTAGTGAGTAGTGAGTGCAGAGTAGTGAGTGCAGAGTAGTGAGTGCAGAGCAGTGAGTGCAGAGCAGTGAGTGCAGAGCAGTGAGTGCAGAGCAGTGAGTGCAGGTGCAGAGTGGTGTGTGCTGTTGAGTGCAGAGTGCTGTGTATTGGCAATGTAAATGACAATGCCATTTATTTATGATTTAAAGAAAAAAAAAGAAATGTCATGAGCAATGCCAATAGCTCTACCTTTAATGATGCCGAGACCATTGCATTGCAAATGCTTGTTAAGAAGGGCAACAAATCTGACCCCTCTTGTTACAGGCCAATCTCTTTATTGGACTCTACTCTCAAGGTGGCTGGAAAGGTTCTTTTAACGTGACTGAAAGAGTGAGCAGAGACCAATCAGATTGTGGGTGATGCCCAGTATGGTTTCAGGAGAGCGCATGGCACAGTTGAACATTGCTTAAATCTTGCCCTTCTCATTAGTAAGTATACCCAGGCAAACTAGCGGTCCCTTCACATGTCACTCATGGACCTCTCTTACGCATTTGACTGAGTCAGTCACTCTGCCCTGTGGGATCTCATAATTGATCTAGGAGTTGATATGTATATTATCAAGTTTTTAGGACTATTTTATACTAATACTGTGGTGTCAGTACGTTATGGACGACTTGGAGAGTATTTTAATGTAGATAGAGGTGTAAGGCAGGCTGAATATTTGTGCCCTTCCTTTTTACCCTTTATGTGAACACCATAGATAATTTTGTGGTCGACAAGGCAATCTATTTGCCCGATATAGGGACATGACCTGTTCTAATCTGATTATACGTAGATGATGCGTGCAAATGACCCGGGCAGGAACCACGTTGCAATGTCTTCTTGGTAATTTTATTTAATTCATGGAAAAAATGGGGCTAAAAGTCAATAAAGGGAAATCTTTTCTAATGGTTGTGGGCCAGGCCAAATTAAAGGCACAACCTTTTTTTAGGTCTTGTCAGAACATCGACCGGTCTCTTTGAGACATGCTGTATTGAGGATATGGGCTTTAAGTGCCGCCCATGTTTTTATTTGGCTCCATTGACTTTTTTGGAAATGCTTTTTCGTAATGACTTCTTCCTCGTAGCTCAAGTTGCAGACACAACAGCCCCTTCCCTCCCCCCCAACCGCGCTTCCCCTCTTGCCCTTTCTTCGGACTGCGGCTGTTTTCTCCTCCCTCCTGTTCCTTATTTATTTCATAAGGCCGCTGTCTTTATTTTGCTATTTATTTGCTTTTGCAGCATTCGAGGCAAGCCACGCTTTAGCTTCACATGTTTAAAGATGAAACGCACTGTGCCGCGAATGATAGAAAAAAATATAGAAAACAGAGGCGGGCGGCCGCCATGGTTAAAGGTAAAGCCGGCAAAGTTGTAAAAGTGCCCGCCTGCCTTTTTTTCTGTTTACTTGTCTATCATTTACGGCACACCTTATTTTTAAATGTGTGAAGCTAAAGTGTGGCGTGCCAGTAATGCTACAAAAGTAAATCAATAGAAAAAGGCACAGCCCATCTGCATTTGTGGCATGCGGTGCTTTATCATTAAATGTGTGAAGCTAAAACATGGGGTGATGCAAATGCTGATTAAATAAGACTAGTGCTGTATCTTTCCCAAAACAAAATTTTTTAAAGAACAAGTTACTTACCTTCGGTAACGATATATCTGTAAGAAACAGTAGTTAGTATTAGATTCCTTACCTTAGAATATCCCCAGGTGTCAGACTGGATCTGGAAATTTTTGCGTAGCAGTACCCTTACTCGTCGGTAGGCGTCGTCTGCGGCTCCGCATCCGTCGTCGGCATTGTGGGCGCCGTGATGACGTCGTCTGAGTACTTAGACGCCTCCTCAGTGTGCTGATGTCAGTTCCTATGCAATTAGAAAACAATGTCCTGAAAGGTAAAAGTCAATAGCCAATTATTCATAGCATGCACATAGCATTACTTGGGTGGACAAGAAGGAGATAACTCATAATTTTTGTCAAAAGGTACTTATTCAGCTTTATGTGGAAACATTCATTTCAATGTTAGATACATACAGTTAGAAAACAGCACTGCTTAGAATGTATTGACAACCACATGGGACTTGGTGCAACAAACGTGAATAAATAGTGCAGGTGGCGACGCCAGTGAAAGAAAACAGTGTAGTCGGCGCACTGTGCAAATGGTGCAAGCTATTTACAGTGGGTGGCTAGAATGGCGCATGTGACACTGTGATATTTCACTTGCGTCGCCACCTGCACTATTTATTCACGTTTGTTGCACCAAGTCCCATGTGGTTGTCAATACATTCTATGCAGTGCTGTTTTCTAACTGTATGTATCCGACCTTGAAATTAATGTTTCCACATAAAGCTGAATAAGTACCTTTTGACAAAAATTATGAGTTATCTCCTTCTGGTCCACCCAAGTAATGCTATGTGCATGCTATGAATAATTGGCTATTGACTTTTACCTTTCAGGACATTGTTTTCTAATTGCACCTTATCGACCCGGTCCTGACTTGGTCTATGGGTTATACTCCTGTCTTGTTTGAAAGATGTCAATTCTTAGACACAGCTTTTCCGCGCCAGAAACGCAGAGCCATGTTAAAAACCAACACTGATGCCATTGAAACTAGGGCCCTGAAAGGGGATGACCTTAATCCTAGATATCGGTTTGCAGAACGGGGATTGGGTGGGGCGGTAAGGAATCGAATACTAACTACTGTTTCTTACAGATATATCGTTACCGAAGGTAAGTAACTTGTTTATCTGAAAGAAACAGGTTAGTATTAAATTCCTTACCTTAGAATAGATACCCCAGGAATACCAACCCCGGTGGTGGGTCTGCGAACCAATATTCACACCAGTAAGTCCTGGAGGACGGAACGGCCAAAGAAGCCATCCCTCCGGACTTGGCTGTCCAGGCAGTAGTGTCTTGCAAACGTGTGCAGCGATTCCCACGTAGCTGCCTGACAGATGTCCTGCAAGGGGACTCCCCGGCCTGGGCAGTGGTAGCCGCCGTGGCCCGAGTGGAATGGGCCCTCAGCCCAACAGGAGGCTCCTTCTTTGCCAAGGAGTAACAAGCCTTGATACACAAGACGACCCACAAGAGATGGTCCGCTTGTGCACCGCCCGTCCCTTCTTAGCGCCCACGTAACCAACAAAGAGTTGGCCATCCACCCAGAACTGGCGAGTGCGATCCAGATAAAACGAGAGCGCACGTTTTGGGTCCAGGCGGTGGAGCCGCTCTTCCTCCTTTGAGGGATGCAGAGGCGGAAAGAAGGTGGGCAAGGTGATAGACTGCCCGATGTGGAAGGCCGTGACAACCTTGGGCAGGAAAGAGGGTCTAGTCCGCAACACAACCTTGTCCGGATGGACAGAAAGGAAAGGAGGTTTGGATAAAAGAGCCTGGAGCTCACTCACTCACTCTCCTAGCAGAGGTGATGGCAACCAGGAAAGCAGTCTTCAGAGTAAGAAGGCGGAGAGGACAGTTGTGAAGTGGCTCAAAGGGAGCGCACATCAGATAGGTAAGAACCAGGTTTAAGTCCCACTGAGGCATCACAAATGGAACAGGGGGGAAACGTGTGTGTGATGCCTTTCAGAAAAGGAGTTACAATAGGGGACTTGAACAAAGATGGTTTATCAGGCAGCCTTAGAAAGGGTGAAAGGGCAGAAAGGTAGCCCTTGATAGTGCCCAGAGCAGAGCCCTGCTGGGCAAGAGAAAGAAGGAAGAGAAGAACCTCAGAAAGAGGGGCAGAGAGGGGAGCCAGAGCCTTTGCTGTGCACCATGCCACAAATCTATTCCACCTGCAGGTGTATACCGACTTTGTGGAGGGATGCCTGGCTGCCAGAATGACATTACAGACTTCAGGAGGCAAGTCAAATGGCCTCAACTGTCGCCGCTCAATCTCCAAGCATGGAGGTGGAGACTGGACAGGTTCGGGTGGTGGACCGTCCACTGCTGCTGCGACAGAAGGTCCTCCTGAAGAAGCAGACAAACCGGGGGAAATCGACTGACATACCGAGTAGCTCGGGATACCAGTACCTTAGTGCCCAGTACGGAGCCACAAGGATGACTGGGGCACGGTCGCGTTTGATCTTCTTCAGCACTCTGGGCAGAACTGGTATAGGCGGAAAGGCGTACAACAGACCGCAACTCCACTCACTACGAAAAGCGTCTCCGAGCGAGTCCCGCCTTTGAAATTCCAGCGCTCAGAACTGATGACATTGCGAGTTCTCTTCTGTGGCGTATATATCTAACCAAGGCTCTCCCCACTGTAGAAAGAGACCTTGCGCCACGTCCAAATTCAGACGCCATTCGTGATCCATCATGCACCGGCGGCTGAGTTCGTCCGCCCTGGTGTTCACAGAACCTGCCTGGTGTTGAACCACCAGGGTCATGCCCTGATGCTCCAGCCACTGCCAGAGGCGCAGCGCCTCCTGGCAGAGGGTCCACGACCCCACCCCGCCCTGTTTGTTGCAGTACCACATGGCGGTGGTGTTGTCCGTGAACACCTGCACTACACTACCCTGGACAGAGGGGAGGAATGCCTTCAGTACTAGACTAATCGCCCGCAGCTCCAAAAGATTGATATGGAGCCGGGACTCGGCCGGAGACCAGAGGCCTCTGATCTCCGCCTCTCCCATGTGGCCTCCCCAGCCCTGGAGGGACGCGTCCGTCACAACTACGTGCTCCGGTTGGGGAAGGGAGAGGGATCTGCCGCTGACCCAATCGTGGTCCGTGAGCCACCACTGCAGCTGTCTCGCAGTGCCCTCCGAGATCAGGACATGGTCGGACAGGTTGACCTGATGCTGGGCCACTGAAACTTCAGGTCCCACTGCAGAGCCCGCATCTGCCATCGGGCGTGATGCACCAGAAGGATGCAGGAGGCCATCAGCCCCAGAAGCCGCAACGTCAACCTGACCGAGATTCGGGATAAAGGCTGAAAGATCGGAATCAGAGCCTGAATATCCCGAACCATCTGTTCGGGAGGATTGACCAGAAACTGCGCCGAGTCGAGAACTGCTCGGATGAAGAGGAGCTTCTTGGAGGGGCACAGGTGTGACTTCAGCACATTGATGGAGAAACCCAGCAGGCGCTGGTGGTCTGCCTTCTTCTGGAGGTGGCTGATGACTGTCTGGGGCGAGCCCGCCTTCAACAACCAGTCGTCGAGGTAGGGGAATACTGAAATGCCTAACCTGCGCAGATGAGCTGCGACCACCGCCATCATCTTCCTGAACACCCGTGGGGCGCTGGTAAAGCCAAAGGGGAGCAGGGTAAACTAAAAGTGCTTGTGGCCTACCGTGAACCGCAGGTAGCGCCGGTGGGCCGGCAGGACAGGGATGTGGAAATAAGCGTCCTGCAAGTCCAACGCTACCATCCAGTCTCAAGGGTCCAGGGCAGCTAAGACCTGAGCCAAAGTCAGCATTTTGAACTTCTCCTTCAGGAGGAAGCCGTTGACGTTCCGATCCAAGAAAGGGCGTAGGCCCCCTTTGCCCTTCTTGGGTATCAGAAAGTAGTGGGAGTAGCAACCACACCCTACTTCTGGCCCAGGAACGAGCTCGATGGCCCCTTGGCCAAGAGGGCCGTAACTTCCTCCTGCAGAAGTCGCAAGTGATCCCCCCCGACACGCAGTGGTATTGCGGTGGCATGGCTGGAGGGGTCGCCTCGAAGGGAAGGGAGTAGCCCCTTCGGACAATTTGCAGCACCCACGTGTCCGATGTGACAGTGTGCCAGTGGAGGAGGTGATGGCGAACCCTACCCCCCACTGGCGTCACATGGGCCTGAAAGCACGGACTAGGAGGGTTTTGAGGCGGATGCAGCAGGAGTAGGTGTGGACTGGCCTCGCCGTTGTCCCAGACTGCTGCCACTGCAGTTTCCAAGGCCGCCACCGCATTGGAAATTAGTCTGCGGTGCATGGCTGGCAGCACGTGTGGGGGCACCCCTTCCTTGGCCACGAAAGGAGCGAAAGGCACCCGTTTGCTGGCGTGGGGCCGAGAGGCCCAAGGACTTGGCCGTAGCCCTGGAACCCTTAAAGCGCTCAAGCGTATGGTCTGCCTTGTCGCCAAAAAGGCGACGGCCATCAAACGGCATGTCCATGAGAGTATTCTGGAAATCGGCCGAAAAGTTGTCGGACCTCAACCAGGCGTGGCGACGAATTGCCACCGTTGTTGCTATCGCTCTGCCCAGTGAGTCGGTGGTATCCAGCCCTCACCGGATGGAAAAGCGTGCTGCATCTCGACCCTCCGCAAGGGCTTGGGTGAGTTTAGCCTTGACCTCCGCCGGGCAGTGTGGCAGCACGTTCGCTACCGTGTCCCACAGAGAGTGGGTGTAGCGGCCCAAGAGGCATGCAGTGTTGGAAGACCGCTGTCCCAAACTCAGGGAGGAGAATACCTTCTTGCCGTATTGCTCATACCTCTTGGATTCCCGATCGGGTGGAGCCGACGGGAATGCAGTCTGGGAGTTGGAGGCCTAGATGACCAGGCTCTCTGGGTGGGATGGGTGGACAGGAAACAAGGGTCCCCCGGGGCCTGGCGGTGGCGTCTTGCCACGTTCCTATCTACAGGCGGACCTGTAGCGGACCTGGACCAAGTGCCCAAAAGAACGTCAGACAAGGCCTCATTAAACGGCAGCAGAGGCTCGGCCGAGCTTGACTGCGGTTTAAGGACCTCAGTGAGGAGGTTAGTCCTCACAGCCGCGACAGGGAGCTCAAGGCCCTGGCCGCCCGCGTCATCACCACACTGTAGGTTGCCCCCTCCTCCGTAGCCACGGTAGGGGGTAAGACAAAACCAGTGTCTGGCGAAGTGTCCAGACCACTGGCATCCCCAAGTTCACCTGTCCAGTCCTGCTGGGACTGACACTCACGTGTCAGAGGGTCCTCAGACCCCTCCCAATACTCCTCATCACCCAAGTCCTGAAAATCAGGGTTGTCAAAGGATGGGGCTGGTTCATTGAAGTAAAACTCTCCAAGCGGCGCCGTTCTGACGTCTGAACCGGATCGAGGGAGGCATCGGGGACAGCGTCGCCCGAAGGCGGCGCTGGAGGTGACACCCTAGGGACCGGCGCCGGTGACGTCGTTAGGTCAACCGGCGACGACCCGGAAGCGGAGCCAGCGGGGCCATGCGGCACCGGGCCCGAAGGTGTCGGCGGCAAAGCACCCGACCCGCTAGGGCCCCCAGACGGGTCAGCTGGGCCCGAAGGCACCGCGGAGCCTGTCAGAGGAGAGAGGGACCTCATAGCTATGAGGAAGCGCTCGATCTCCTCCGGCGTCGCTTGCTGCCCAGGGACCGGAGGTTATGGGGCAGGCCGCGACTCCGATGGAGCCGCGTCGGCGGTGTCACCCGAACCCCGGGCCGCGTCAGACGAGCGTCGGGGGGAGTCGGAAGAGCGATGACGTCTCTTCGACTTCTTGTGCTTACCTGACGACTTTGAGCCTGAAGAGTGGTGTAGACTCCCGGAGCTATGATGGCTCCGACCCCGCGACCGGTCCTTCGACCTCCGTCCGGACCGGGATCTCTCGCGGCGCGGGGCCAACTGCCGGAGCGTGAGCCTCTTGCGGGACCGCTCCCGCCTAGCTTTCGAGTCAGGGCTCGGCAGTCAGGGCAGGCCTTGTCGTCGTGGTCAACGCTGAGACAGTGAAGGCACCGGCAGCGAGGGTCGGTTACCGACATCAGTCAGTCGCAGTCCTCACAGGGCTTAAAACCTAGCATCCCTACCGGCACCGTTCGGAGCCGAAGACCCGAAAATGATCAAAAGGGATCGTAAAAAAATGTAGTCAAAAAGTGACTAAGGAACCTCTTTTTCCGGATCTGCGCTGCTGGCGCGGAAAAAAAGAAGAACTGACGTCAGCACGCGGAGGCGGCGTCGTTGTACTCCGATGACGTCATCACGGCGCCGACGACTGACGCGGAGCCGCAGACGACGCCTACCGACGCGCAAGGGTACTGCTACGCAAACATTTCCGGATCCAGTCTGACGCCTGGGGATATTCTAAGGTAAGGAATCTAATGCTAACCTTCTTTCAGATAAAACAATTTTCCCTTTCTGTGATTACTGTCTGCCTGTGGTTATTACAGTTTAAAATTTTAGTTTTAGCCTGCCTTTGATTGCATATTTTATCACCTGTTTGTGCATTAAACTTGTGGTTTTCCCTGCCCATGATTGCTTCCATTTAACGTGTTGAATTGTGGGATTTGCAGACCAAACTCTGTAGTTTATCCCTCTCATTCCTGGTGACAGTTCAGTTTTCCTTCCAAATTTCTCCTTTGCTCTGTGCGAAGACCTGTATGTTAAAACAGTGCACCCCCAGTCACCATTTTGTGTTCACAAGCCAGTGAAACCAGCCGCCCCCCGGCCCACTTCCCCCCCACCAACAGGGATATTCTACATCAGAGGGTGCTTCTGTGAGCTCTTTAAACTGTGTGTACTAGGGATGGTGCACTTCGTTTTTTGGCCAGGAGAGGGAGTAAAGTTTTATTCTAACAGTATTGTTAGATTTCAAGTTAGTGAGGCCTTTACCTGCATAAGTCCAAAGTGTGGATTGAGCCTGTCTGTCTCCTAGGAGATTCTGAACAGGAGAAGCAGCTTCCAACTCCCTGGCCAGCAAACCTTGTCTGAGGTCGCTAGGACCTTATATGGTCTGCTAGTGGTTGGTACATATGTACACTGATTGGTGGTTGTATCTGGTGTTTCTATTGGATTGGGGTTAGTGTCCTCATTGTTCAGGTATTTGAGGGTTCTGATTGGTTTCTGGATCTGTGATTCAATCAATGTAGGGTTGCGACTAGGGCTAGGGTTAGGATGTCTATTGGAAGTAGGGACTAGGGGCCTCCTGTGCCATTGGTTGCTTGGACTTGAGTTGGGACTACTGGTAGAGCTAGGGCCTCTATTGGACGTAGAGATCAGGGGTTTTTTTTAACTGATTGGGTGCTTGGACTAGGGCTAAGATTGGCTGTAATGTCCTGGTCTCCTATTGGTTCTAAATTTTAGGGCTAGTGTTGTGATTGGATAGTGTTAGAGCTAGGGTTCCCATAGGCTGAAGGGGGTCACCTGATTACTAGGGCTATAAAAGGTCAGGGTTAGGGCGTCTCAGCCCGGGCGGAGAGGACAAGGGCTGTTGCCTGTTTGAGCCTGTTAAGGGCGGAGAGGACAAGGGCTGTTCCCTGATGAGCCTGTTAGAGACTGGCTAGGGCCAGAAATGATGCCCATTAACCCATTCAGCAATACCCAGCCCACGCCATCCACAAACTTATGGATCTATATATTTATCACTTTCTTCTAATTTAGCATTTCCAATGCACTAGCCTATACTTTGCTCAATATATCTTCTAGCCCAACCTCCTGACTCATCTCAAACATCTTTCTACTACTCTTTCCAATGCACTACCCTATCTCTCATCCTATATATCTATCAATATATCCTCTACATCCACTCTCATCCCAAACCCCATACCACTACTATGATCCACAAAAGAACCCTTTCTAGACACTCTACTCTACCCCTCCTTGCATCATCTGACACCTCTTTACTATACCGATCCCCTATAACAAACCTTTCTAAACTCTTCCCTCTGACTCCTCCCCTCCAAAACTCCTTTTTACTCCTCCAAAAGCCTCCTCCACTGCAAAAGAAACAAACCTCTTTCACTCTTTTATCCCTCCACTATCCTTTTCAATCAAAATTAACAGACTAACATGTTCACTTCTCAAATTCCATATTCAACTATAATAATTCACCAATAATCCTTTATGGGTTCCGGAGTGGCGTGCTACTAGCCAGAAAAGCACTTTAACACCCATCAAGGGTAACAAGTGCTAGATGAATGCAAACCTTTTGTCCCCTTTTATACCTCCGCTATCCTTCTCACTCCAAATAACTGACTAATATCCACCACTGAAATTACTTCATATTTCACCATATTAATTCACCACTAATCCTTTATGGGCGTCCTGAATAGTGTGCGTCAACACCCCATCAGGGGTAACCAGCACTATATAAATACAAACCTTTTTTCGTCTTCTATCTTTCTGCTATCATTCCAAATCCAAATAACTGACTAACCTATCCACCACTTAAAATGTACTTGCATGTTTCACTATACTAATTCAACACTAATCCTCTATGGGTCCCGGAGTAGCGTTCTACTCGCAGAAATAGTGCTTTGACGCCTCATCAGGGGTAGTAAGTGCTATATAAATGCAATTACAATACAATACAATTCAATTTGTGGCACGCTGCCCTATAGCTTCACACGTTTAAAGCTTAAGTCCGGTGTGCCGCAAATGCTACAAAAATAAATAAATAGACCAGAAATGCGGGCAGGTGCTGCTTTTCTTTTCGATAATTTTTTACTTTTGTTGAATTTACGGCACGCTGAGCTTTAACTTTGTATGTTTAAAGCTAAAGCGTGCCATGCTGTGAAAGCTAGAAAAGCAAATAGAAAACAAATCCAGGTGGCCGCCATGTTTGACCACACCCACAGCACCTGCTATGTGTGTTAAACTACAGCATCCTGTACAATGCACACGGCCACAGCATCTAGCATCTGTGTTAAACTACAGCATTCTGCACAATGAATACAGCCACAGCACCAGGTATGTGTGTAAAACGACAGCGTGAGTTAAGCTCAGTCTCATTTTAAATAACTTCCGCTTCTTGGACTTCTATGATAAGGTGTCCAAGGTCTCAATGATGAGTGTAGTACCACAGGCTGTTACTAGGTGTCCCTGTGGAGTTGCAAAGGGACCTTTATTAGCCACATAAGGTACTAGACGCTTAATGCAATCATAAAGAGAAAAATTGCAGTTGAGCATATTTTTCCATTTGTATTTATTGGAAGTGAGATTTGTGTTAGCTTATGTTTTAACAAGCATTTGCAATGCAATAGGTCTCGCATTAGGAAAGTTTGAGCTATTGGTATTGTAAATGACACATTTTTTATTTATGTGTTCGTTTTGAAAATAGCGAAATTAATTGCTTTGTAATTTACAATGCCAATAGTTTTAATTTTCGCAAATGTGACACCTATAGCATTTGTAATGCAATATGTTGTATTTAAGTGACTTGGATGCATTGATATTACAAAGCAATGGCTTTTTAAAAATAATTAATACTTAAATAAAAGTTATCGTAATTTATAATGGCAATAGCTTAAACGTTTGTAAGTAAATTTTGTGAAGATTATGTTCAGTGTATTTTATTGTGACGATAATCCAAGAACAGAAGTGAAATATTAACATCTTTTTGTGACATTTCAAAGTCAAAAACCACTTATTTCGATTTTTTTAAAATCATAAAAGCATGCTACAATCAAAAAGGGCATTTCAATTACATAAAAAATTCATACAATAAAATGTCATGATTTGTATAAAGATTAAAAATATATAAATATTAATAAAAGGAATTAATCATATCTAAAAAACAGTTTGTCGCCCACACAGATCCCAATGCAACATTTTCAATCTCCTCCTCCTAATCCTGACAGCTGCAACAAAGTAATTAGCCACACTAAACATAACCAAGGGAGATTCTAGCATTTGAAGATACAAAAGAGCTGGTTTTGCCTGTAAAAAAGCTTTACCTTTAAGCAAAGGGACAAATACTTCGTTCTTGGAGAATTGTAAAATGGACAAAACAACGTAAGGTGCATATTGTCTTGTAATGAAAATTTATCACATTTGCACACAGGTGCATCCTCAGGCTTATACCAACCATTGCTATCCCAGAGGACCGTGTAAATTTGGTTAAATCGAAATTTAACCAGGAGCCACCTGTGAAAAGGGATGTTTACTACAGAAAGGTACGGTTGAATAGCTAAACAGGTGATCGTCATGTAATGGGCTCTGACCGAGGGCTTGATTAGTTGGTTTGACTCCCGATCCAAACCCTTCAGTTTAGGGAAGTTATGCTTGACCCAATCTAGATCTACTTTTTTTTAGTCCCGAGGGGCATGAAAATATCTCAGGGCGCCCTAGTTCTATTGAGCACTTGTTAATATATGACAGCCAGTCAATATCTTTAAATTTATCAAGTTTTAAACAATCCATCAATATTTTATGGTTCAGGCTTAGGTTATTATTATTCCAAACCCTAATCCATAAAAGAATAGGTGCCATGGACAGGATATCAGTAATGTACCCCAATACAAGCTCCTGATGGACTGAAAAAGTGGCTGTCGATTGAGGGAGCCCTAACATAGACCGGAGAAACTTATTTTCCTACCTTTGTATGGTATCACTTTTAGCATAACCCCACAGGCCCGCTCCATACCTTGCTATTGCAAGTGTTTTTGCCTCATACAAGGCTATTAATGCACCGCTCGGTTTCCCTCCAAGTCTCCTCGCAAAGCTTAAATTTGCATTTGCCGAGCTCCTCACTGCTTTAGTTTTGGCTATTATTTGTGGAGTCCAACTCCCCTTGTTATCAAATATTACTCCAAGATATGTAAAAACTTTGACGTTCGTGATTGCTTTACCGTTACAAAAAAAGGGTTTAGTATTATTTTTAACAGCCCCAATTGTCATAACGTGTGATTTTGAGTTATTCACCACTAGGTCAAGTGAGGACATAAAATCACTAAATGTGTTTAATAGTCTTTGGAGACCTAAATGTGTCCGGGCTATTAATGCAGCGTCGTCCGCATACAGGAGAACAGGAATAGGAGTATCTCCTGCACGCGGGATGTCCAAGGATGCAGTTAAAAGTTTTTTCTCCAGAGAATTTATATATAAAGTGAACAGCATGGGGGCAAGGCTGCAGCCTTGGCGCACACCCCTGCCAGATTTAAACCATGTTGTTCGATTACCTTCTTGATTCATTCAAATAGATGCCTTTAGATCTTTGTGGAGTTCAGCTAGAAAATGGACAAGAGGTGGGTCAAGGCCCCATTTTAACAGCATGGACCATAGCCGAGACCTGTTAACCAGGTCAAACGCTGTAGATAGGTCCATGAAGGCCACAAAAATTGACCCCTTAGAGGCCCTTGTATATTTCGAAATAATCAAGTGTAAATTTAAACATTGATCCTCCGTGCCTCTTCCTGATCGAAACCCATACTGGGCATTGGACAAGATATCATTGTCCAGCGTCCACTTATTAATTCTAGCAAGCAGCACTTTGCCCAGGACCTTCATAGAAGAATCCAACAAGGATATAGGGCGGTAGCATTTGGGGTCACACCTTTGCCCTTTTTTAAAAATAGGCACAAGGATTGAGCATAGCCAGGTTTTAGGGAAACCCCATACAAGTACACAATTAAAAACATTCGCAAGTATTATTGCCCACATCTTTGAATATGATTTATAAAGATCCAGTGGCACCCCATCTGGACCCGGGGCTTTATTCCCAGCAGAACCTTTTATCGCTACCTCAACTTCAGATACACTAAACTCTATTTTGGGTAGCATATCAGTGGGGCAAGGCATATGAAATGTCTCAAATACCTCATTACTCCCATAGATAACAGAAAAGTGTTTAAGCCAGTGTGCTTCAGGGATATTTACTTCAAGATCTGTATTTCGTGTTTGGGCAAATAAAGGGTTATTAATTATTGACCAGAATTTAGAACTTTGTTTGAGAGTGGCAGATTCCATTAATGAGTCCCAGGCTTCCTCTTTTATAACCTTTTTCCGTAATTTCACCACCTCAGCATAGTTCTTCCTAAATTGGACAACCAGTGACTTGCCTCTAGGAATGTGTTTGAGCGCTCTCAGCAATGCAGAATGAGCTTTAGAACATGCATGATCAAACCAACCATGGACTGGGGCCGGTCCCCTCCTTGGGCTAACTGTGAGCTCATCAGCCACTCTAGAGCAGATAGCCTCAAAGGTGGCAACTACCCCCCCCCCCCCAAACCTCTGCTCCCCCCCCCCCAACCTCTGTGCCCCCCCCCCCCCCCTGTCTGGATCCCTGCATGTATCAAGTTCTACTGCCAATTCATGTTCAATCAAACCTAGAAAGTCCTCAGGGCTCACTCTACACCATTTTAGTCGCCTCCCTTGAGGAGACAAAGAGACCCATCCAAAACAAGCGTCACCGGGTTATGATCACTAAACCCACTTAATATGGCATTGTAAAAAATTACATAATGAAGAAGACCTGGGGACATAAATATAAAATCAATGATGGACTCACTTCCCCTTGCATTATATGTGACCACACGCTCACTTGGGTCAGAAAACCCTGCTTCGTATAAATCATTGGAGGATAACAAATCTTCCATAGCTGAACCCTTTATACTGTGCTCAAAATGTGGCAGAGTCGTGTGATCAGGACAATCAACATCCTCAATCTGGCAATTTAACCCACACAAATGAACTTTAAAATCTCCCATTAATATGAATTGTACAAAAGTGGTTTGCTTTGACACATAATCAATTAAAAAAGAAGATAACCCTTCTAGAACAATATTTGGAGCACCCCCCTGCATTGAGTTATAACAATTTATAATTACCATCTTGTTTTTATCTGGTAGGAGGATTTCCAACAAATGAAAATAGTGTGAAGACCTGGGGATTTCCTTAACACTACCAGCTACATTTACAGACACTAGGAGCATCAGACCCCCTTTATCCCTTCCCACCAGGGAACTCTGGGCTTTAACAAAGAATGATGTGTAGCCATCCAGCCAAAAAGTGTTGTCCCTGGACCAAGTTTCTTGTAAGGCCACTATATCGTACTCTTTAAGCGTTTTTAATCAAATAGGGTCTTACTGCTTCGAACGTAAGCCCGCAATATTCCAGGACAATAGCTTATGGTTTTCCCGGCCAATTTCTGTTGGGCCATCACAAACTATAGATGATATGTTAGAAGGGGACATAGTAATAGCATTATCGTGGTCATAAACTTTTTGTCTCATTTTAGCATGCACTAGTCAGTCCGTGTCTACTTGATTAGCGAGTGCCGCAAATCTATTAGACAAAATTAAGTCATCTCTGGGCATGAACCTAGGAGTATTAACTATACCGCCTCCACCCCTACATTGCTGGGTAACCCATTGATAAGTTTGTAGAGGGGGATTTGCCCTACCTTCTTCCCATGAGTTTTTATTATGAAACAGCCTAGTTTTATCGCCACCAAATAACATGTGTACAGGCGGATAAAAAAATCCCAGGGGCATGGCGCGAAAGCCCCTACCTACTGGGTCCAGGGGGGGAGGCATCCCAGAAGAGGCGGTTGGTTGTATTACGTGATTTAAAGTTGACTATTACACAGTCGCCTATCACACATTTCTTTGTATGACCCACCCAATTAACCCTTCTGCCCGTCAGTATATTATCTGCAATATTACCTTCGCCCGAACAGTTAGCATTGCACCATTTTTTTATGTTACTAAGCAAGGTTTCATGTGATTCTACCTCCCCGTCAGCTAACTTAGGCACATTTACCAGTATTGCTACAAAAGGTGTTGCCTCTGGTGGTAAATTAACTGGGGGTACCGACCGCCCCCCCTGTAAGCCTTGGGCCCTTTCTGATGATGTAGAACTAGGCATAGTTTGCAAAATAGGTGTGGGTATACTCTTATCAACTTTTCCTTTATTAGGCGCAAGGTTACCAGTGACCGTGTTAGCCAAGGGACCGCCAGCCTTAGGTGCAGGTACCTGTAAAGTTGGTGTACACATCACAGTTTGTATGGGAGGCATAGGGACCTGTGAAGTTAAAAAGTCATTTATACGATCACATTTTGCCAAAAGGCCCTTAACACAGTCCTTCAAAGTCTCAGTTATGTCTTTGGCAATCTGAATTAGAGCGGATTCCAGTCTGTCAGAAAAAAGTTTTTCTAGTAATGATGAAATGCCCTCCTCTGTGATGTAAGTGGCAGGTTGACCCCCAATCTGGCCAGACGTATCAGGCAAAATGGGTTTCTTGGCTGGCCTCTTTCCATATTTTTTAGATGGTTTAGTAAGTGCTTTCCTTGATATACTCTCCTTAACACCAGAAACAATAGGTGTGGGAGGTATCACCGTTTCTGGCAGTTCCGGGATAGGAAGTACAGTAGGGGTCTGCGGCATGGTTGGTCTACATGTCTCAATAATGACCCTCGGTTCCAACGGGATACAATTGATGGGAGAATTATTAGTTGTGCCTAGGCCCTCTTGAGTACCTTCAAGGCCCAGCTCCCGCTCAGTGACCGCAATCTGAGAAGAGAGTTCATCCACTTTCGTGGTCAGAAATGTTATAATACTGGTAGTATATTTTGGAACTTTAGCTTTCACTTCCCCCACCGCAGACGTGTGACATTTGTAATGAAGCTTGAAACATTGAGAGAACATATTTGAACCAGTTGTTGTTGAATGTTTGCACAGATTGATGCTGTGGTGGTGACGAGTGATACTGTGGTGAGGGCGATAGAGTGAGTGAGGGCGAGTGAGGGCGATAGATAGATAGATAGTGGGGACACGGCCAGTCTGAGGATGAAGTGTGAAGGGGTTATGAGGAAAAGGGGGACACGTCAGGGGAAAGGGAAATGGAAAAATAGGAATGACCAGCAGGATAGAGGAGGGATGATGAAGAGGCAAAAATGGATGAGACAGCCTGAAAGGAGAAGGAAACCAGCCTGACCTAGAAAGGGCCAGATTAAAATAAATGTCCAACAGCGTTCCATATTCTTCAGATCCCTTCAGCATTTTGAGCCCCAGTTTAGCATCATATGAATACTGCAACACATTTCACAGATGTACCCGTTTCCAGAAGAAACCGGACCACTAGGGGTGAGTTCTCTGTACCATGCATGCTACAGATCAGGGCTAAACACCCAGCACATGTGTACAAATTGACGGTTACATACTCACTTTCAACATATTTATTCTTGTATTTTATTCATGACTATCAAAAAAACACCCTGTCGCCTCGAACGGTAGCAGGGGTTCTGTGCACTAAAACTCCAGCAGTTGTACGAAAAAGCGTTACATTTGACCACAAATTAAAGTGCAATAAAATTATAATCAAAAGATTAGAAGCAAAATGCAATACAAAAGCCCTAAAAATATTGCTTCGAAAATGTTTGACAAATAGTTGTTACCGGTTAACAAAATTTGAGATGTTCTAGGTCGGAGATTAACAGATAAGGAGAAATACACTGCTAGAAGCCTAGGTCTGGGGATTTCTAATTTAGGCAGCGTCTGACTGCGAGCCAACCTAGACGGATCCTTTGGACAGGTAGTTTTGGGGATAAACAAGCAAGTGGTTTTTGTGGGTAAGCACCTTTATGTTATCCATGTACATTTAAATTGGGAAAGGAAGTGCAAAGGCAATGGCGAACAATAATTAAAAAAGAGTGTTGAGATTAAATCTGTGGAGAGCAACAGGGTAAAAAACGGTTTCTGAGGCTAGAGGGGGGAGACAAAAGGGCCTACAAAAAGTGCATTGGGATTTTTCTAGCTAAGAAATAACTGCAGCTGAGACAGCATAAAGTTATTTGTGAAAAGAAAAGGCGCGATACTTGCAGTGTTCTGCAGTTCCCAAGTTCAGATCCCGCCAAGGGGGCCGCAGGCCTCCATCCTTCCAGGGTCGGTAAATTGAATACCATTGTAGTGAGTAAAAGTAGCACCTGTCTTAAACAGCGCATCGAAACGACCGAAGTGTCTAACAAAGCACTATCTAACAAAACAAGGATGGGATTGTTTTTACTACAGAAAAATGTGCAAGTGAAGAGGCAGGAATGTGAGAGTAGAAGCATGGGAAGAGGGGTGAGAGAACAGAGGCAGCAGTAAAAAAGAACTAGCCATGTCTTCATCTTCTTGTTCTTGTTCTGCATGAAATTAAAACTACAATCTCAGTACAAGGGAGAGGGGGGGAGAGGGAGGACGGGGGCAAGGCCAGGATGGCTAAAAATATCAGACGCCATTTGAACGAGCTCCGACTGAGCCTCATAAAGCCATAAATATCCTGCTGTGAACTCAAGCCTAAAATGACTGCCTCCCCATACTGTGTTTGAGGCAAAGCTGTGGCGGCTCCCTGGGGTTCGAGGGTGGCTAGGAGTACGAAAAGTGGCAAATGACGGAGACTATGAAATGTGGGCCTACCTGTGTTCCTGTGCTCGAACGGCTGCCTTTCCTGAGGCGACCTGGCCAGGGAAGCGACAACGGCGACAGCTGGCGGACATGCTAGGGCCCTGTTGGCATATTTCGGTGGAGTTGCTGTGCTCGCCTCCTGGAGTTGCTGACGCAGAGGTATGTGGCCCCTGCCCGAGAATCCTGAAGGTGAGACATGGCGTTTCCTCCTGACCCATGGCAAGACGACGGATGACTGAGGTGGCGCTGACCGGAGACTGTGCGGCCGATCCCCCTTGCGGGGGTTGTGCCTCTGATAGAATCCACCCCTCCCAGCCCCCCCCCCCCGGCGGGTGCACGACAGAGAGCAGCAGACGCCGGCTCTGCAACGCTGCTGGCCTGCGGAAAGACTCAGCGGCTGCCTTCCGGCGATAGAAGGTGGTGCACCTGGCCCAGGAGACATGAGGTGAGCGGGGAAGACCGCAAGTGCTGGACTTTACACTGGGCCCGACCGGTGTGGGTGCAGCGGGGTCACCACACTCTGAGGCACGCCGGAGAGCTAGAAAAAAAATGTGCTTTACAAAGAAGGACTGACTTTCAGGGATTTTAATCATTTATATCAATTATGAAGCTATCTTGCAATTGAGTTACAGATGGTCCGTGCCGAGACTGTCCTTCTTTAAACGAGCCAGCGCTGAAGGGTGCTCAGCCAATGGCGCGCTAGCAGGGCAGAGCCCTGGAGGCTGACGAAGGGCAGGGGCTACGAATTCTGCGCAGCCGCCGTCCTGCCCTGCCCGTGCACCGCAGCTGCCGTTCCCGCAGAAAGTTACCAGGCTGCAAGTTGTCAGCCTGTCCCTGGTCTGGAGCCCCTGGCCGCGTCGCCCCCCCATCCATCGGGAGCAGAGGACCCGGAGCTCCATGAATCATTGTCCCCAACAGCAGCGGTGAGGAGCGTGTGTGTGCCTGCGCGCGTGAGTGTGTGTGCATGCGGAGTGTGCCTGCATGCGTGAGTGTGCCTGTTGCACCCATGCATGTGTGCATGTGTGTGTGTGTGTGTGTAAGCGTGAGTGTGGCTGTGTGTGTGTGTGTGTCCATTTACTTGCCGATTAGTACAAAAAGACAAGGGTAAGCATTTCATTTCTAATTCAGCGCGTTGAGCGAAAGCGAAAGCACGCCCACACAGCAACCAGCCAGCGCGCTCCCGAGGACAAATCCGAGTCGGAAAAAGCACGCGTCCGACTTGTGTCCACATTCCCAAAACAGGGCGACTATAGTTGTCGAGCTAGAAAGCAGTGCTTCGCACTGCTTTTGTCTAGGCTCGACCTAAAAATGTACCATTATTGTTTATTTAGCTTTATTTCACAAACAAAAATGTATAAACAACAATGGTGCAATTTTAAAATGCAAGCTAACAAAAATCTCCCTTTCAATAAATACAAATGCAAACGTATGCTCAGTTGCAATCTTTCTCTTTATGATTGGATTATGTGGGAAGTACCTTATGTGACTAATATAGGCCCCTTTACAACTTCACAGAGACACCTAGTAACAGCTTGTAGTACTGCACCCTTTCCTTGCTTTGTCAAATTTCTTTTATTACTTATGCTACTGCTGGGATATTTTTTAACATAGAAAAATATAACAAACATTAGCATTTGCAACACCAATAACTCTAAGTTTCACTAATGTGAGACCTATTGCAATGCAAATGGTTCTCTTAGAGAATGTGAAATTCAACAGGACAAATGTTTTTTCCTGTTATGTTATGTTATGTTATGTATCGCGCACTGTCACCAAAGGTTTCCTGGCGCTCTTTATAACAGGATGGAAAATGAAGAGTTGAAACTGACCAGGTTAGCCTAGGGAGGGGAAGAGGAATGTCTTAAGCAGTTTTCTGAAGATAGAAAGGGAAGTGCTTGACTTGATGAAAAGAGGGAGGGAATTCCAAAGGCTAGGGGCCAAATGAGAGAAGCGGCGGCCGCCTTACTTCTTGGTTTTAACTTTGGGAGCAACAAGCATGTGAAGGTGAGCGGAACGGAGGTTACGTGACGGGCGATGTGAAGTAATTAAAGATTGCAAAAATGCAGGACTGGTGCAGTGCTGGGCTTTGTAAGTGAGACAGGCTACCTTAAAGGCTGTCCTTGGTCCCATCGGCAACCAGTGAAGTCGATGCAGCAGGGGTTTTGCCGATTGCCATTTAGGGATTTTATAAATGAGACGGGCCGCCTGGTTCTGAACCACCTGGAGACGATACAGCAGGGACTCAGGGAGGCCATAGTAGATGGAATTGGAAAAGTCCAGGCGGGAGAGAACCAAAGAGATGACAACCTGAGTTAGAGCAGGAGGTGGTAAAAGATGGCTAACTTTGCGGATCTTTCTCAGCTGATACATACAGGACGAGATGACAGCGCCCACTTGGGCTTTCAAGGAGAGCTCTGCATCAATGATCACACCCAGACTTTTCACTGATTTGACCGAAGGTGGCCAAATTCAGTGGGCCAGAACTGTGGACCCCAGGGAGCAGAACTGGAGCCGGGAAGGAGCAGCTCGGTTTTTCCTGGATTCAACTTTGATTCTCATTCATCCAATGTAGGATGTGAATCATAGCGGTGCGAAAGGTGTTGACAGCATTGGAAGAGTTGAGGGGAAAAATTATCTGCAGATCATCTGCATAATTATATACCGTGATGTCCCAGTTCTTAAGTGAATGGATAAGTGGGCGAAGGTAGAGATTAAATAATAATGGCGAGATGGAAGAGCCTTGGGGTACTCCACAAGACGTGGAGGTTTTTGCTGCGGTGTACGGGCCCAGGCGCACAGCCTGAGTACGTCCAGTTAGGAATGACGCGATCCATTTGAGGGCAGTACCCTGGATGCCTGCCTGGCCGACACGGTGGAGAAGGATGTTGTGGTCCACCGTGTCGCATGCGGCAGACAAATCCAGGAGTACGAGGACTTGAGGGATGCCCGCATCTGCATTTCTCCTCAGTGTATCCAAGACCGCGAGGATAACAGCCTCAGTTGAATGGGCGGGTCTAAAGCCGGCCTGGTTGGGCTCCAGGTAGCCAGACGTCTCAATGAAATTAGAGAGACAACGAGTGACATATGCTTCTGTAAGTTTAGAAAAGTAGGGAAGGAGAGAAATGGGGCGAAAATTCGAGAGATCGCCGGGATCAGCTCCAGGTTTCTTGAGAAGGGGCACTAAGATGGCATTTTTAAAAGAGTTAGGAACAATGCCGCTCCCCAGAGAACCATTCAGTAGGGAAAGAATGTCATCCGGTAATTTAAGGCAGATATCCCGCAGTACTGATAGCGGACAGCAGTCGTTGGGGGAACCCGACTGGACCCGGGTAGCGAGGCCCGCTAAGGAAGTAGGATCAAGGGCGGGAAAGGTCGTGAAGGTCAGGGGATTATCGGAGGAAGGTTCCTAGATGTATGACTGAGGACAGGAAGGGATAGAGTTTTTTATTTTTATAATCTTTTCAACAAAAAAGTGGTTTAGAGCGTCGCATGTCTCTTGGGAGGGGGTCTGAGCTGGGAGGGTTCTGTCATCCGTGGTAAGTTCATTCATGACCCTAAAGACTTCCTTGGATTTATTGACCGCTGACGAGAGTCTGTTGGAAAAGTGGTCTGACTTAGCTAAGATGATGGCAGCTTTGTATTCTCTCCGCACCAAGATATAGAGCAGCCTAGCTGAATCGGAATAGGTGCGCCTCCAGATCCGTTCCTGCTGGCGCACTTTCAATTTGAGTTGCTTAAGATCATTTGTGAACCATCTATGAGACGAATGATGCCGTGTGCAGGGAAATTTCGTAAGTGGAGCGAATTGATCACTGGCCAACTTTAACCAGGTGCTAATGTCTCTATCCAGTGAGTTAATGTCAGAAGGGTCAGTGAGGTTCGTATGTGGACGGGTATCAGCCAAAGCCGTAAGGAACCCCTGGGAGTCAAGTGCGCTCCACTTCCGGGCGAGGCCACCAGCCATAAGAGGGGCGGGGGTTGTGCCAGCGACTGTGATGATGGTATCGACTAGAAAGTGGTCCGACCAGACACAAGGGGAGACGACTGGCTCGGACAGTGTTATGTTGTAGGTCCAGATCTGGTCGAGAATATGACCCTTGATGTGGGTAGGGTGAGATACCTGTTGAATCAGGTTCAAACTGTGGAGTGAATCAAAGAACTCCGTAGCAGAGGAACCGGCCTTAGGATCGTTGTACCAGTAATTGAAGTCACCGAAAAGGGCGAGGCTGGCATGGTGTGTCAATAGGGCAGACAAATGTTCACTCAGAAAAGTGGAAAAAGATGTCATAGGGTGTAGTGGACGATATAGAAGCAGGAGCGTGAGGGCACCCATGTTGGTTTCGAGATTGAGGAGCAGGTTATCCACCTCAGGTATAGGAAGGGAAGATGAAGAAAAAGAGTAGAGACGTTTGGAAATGATAGCCGCTACCCCACCCCCAGGACGATCTCCCGGGCGGTCAGCGTGGAGGATGTAATAGTCGGGAGGGAGGGCCGCCAAAATGTCTGGGAGAGACTCGGAGGTGAGCCAGGTTTCTGTTAACAGAAGTATATCTGGTTTATTGGTAGACAGAAGAATAAAAAGCTCATCATGATGCCTTACTAAAGAGCGTGTATTCAGATATGTTACCTTGATGGTCTGGTTGCTCGTAATGGAGGGAGCAGGCACGTTACAATTGCTGAGGTCAGGGGTAGCTGAGCGTTTAAGACACAGAGAATCTATACGCCTAACGGCAATGGGACATAATGGAAGGGGGGAATATTGTAACTGTCTTAGTGATTGTGGCGTATATGTGATAGAATGGGCAGCGCGACTGGCCCCTGGGCCCGGTCTAGCGCGGACGGGCGCAGACGGGCTGGTCTTAGGCGCGTCTTCGGCGCGCGTCCGCTGCGCATCCTGGCAGGTGAGGGCTAAATAGTCTCTAACCCGGAAGTCGGGGAGAGCTAGAGTGCGTCCCCAACCAGCCCTAAGATGGCGGCTGCAGCTGGTGGGCGGCTAGAGTACCCTGTTTCCCTCTGCACTAACGGAACATCCCGCGGCGGATAGGGAATAGGGGAAAGAGTGAGTGCAAGTGTCAGCAGGTAACAATCCTAAAATCACAATTTAGCTATACACTTTTAAAAAACGTCAAGTCACGAGAATAAAACAGAACAAATGTGACAGAGCGTAAATGGTGTGCGCTACAATTTTAAAATAAATAAAGTCCTCTGTGCTGAGCTAACTGGTGCAGATCTTCAATACAAGTGTTATCCCCGAGCCGAGGGCTCGTTCTGCCTAAATAGCCTCTAACCCGGAAGTCGGGGAGAGCTAGAGCGCGTCCCCAACCAGCCCTAAGATGTCGGCTGCAGCTGGTGGGCGGCTAGAGTACCCTGTTTCCCTCTGCACTAACGGAACATCCCGCGGCGGATAGGGAATAGGGGAAAGAGTGAGTGCAAGTGTCAGCAGGTAACAATCCTAAAATCACAATTTAGCTATACACTTTTAAAAAACGTCAAGTCACGAGAATAAAACAGAACAAATGTGACAGAGCGTAAATGGTGTGCGCTACAATTTTAAAATAAATAAAGTCCTCTGTGCTGAGCTAACTGGTGCAGATCTTCAATACAAGGTGTTTTATTTAACTCCTCCAACAACTGGATTAGCTAGGCTACTAACAAGGCTCTATGTTTTGAAAAATCTTTGGCAGCGAAATTTAGATTCGTGACCAAATTAGGCAGCAAGCCCGTCAGAGAAATGCTTGACATCTACAGGAGCAAGCACTGGTCAGGTGTGTGGGAATTGGACTGCTTCAGAGAGTTGAAAATATGTTTCTGAAAAACGTGCTAGCAGTCCTGAAGAGTTGTGTAATCCCTCAACTGGATTACAACTCCTATAGCGCGGGGATGCCCTTGGGTCACCAGGCGCTTTACAAATCGTTATTAAATTAAATTGAGTTGGGGTTGCCCTTTATCGAGGTTCTGATTTCTATTGCTCATTTAGCATGCAGTGTGGACTAAGCCAGCAGCCAAGTTAAATAGAGAATTAATTCGGGAATGTTTAAAGCTGGATGGGGTGAAGTATATTTCATGGTTGACCCACATCAAGGATATTCGTATCAAGCGAGGCAGGGGGCAATTCTTTCATGACCCATCAACATTGTCTAGTATATGCAGAAAGGATTTTTAAAAAGTTATTTTTGGAGTCATGCGTGGCTGACCGTGCCACTGCTGAATCTAAGAAACAGTGTTAGAGTACAATTGTATTTTGACCTAACAAGGTTGGCAGCCATATTGAAGCCAAGTAACCAACACATACCATCACTTTCTCGTGACCAGATTTCGATTCAAAACAGTTCACTTGTTGGGGCCTTTAGGGCCCATGACGGTAAAATGTTACATACACCAACATGCCCACATGCTGATTTTTCTGAGCACTGTACCCTACACCTGTTGTTTATCTGCAGATTTGATATGCCCCCAGAAGACATTTTATAGTTCCCCTATAAAAAGATTTGAACTTTAAACTATACCATATCCCATACAACTGCACTCACATTTTATGTGCTTTTCTATAGCCAACTTTTTAATTCAGGTGTTAAAGTTAAAGAAATGTTTGTCCCAGGAGATTCTCAATATATAAAAATGTCCCATCTTTAAATGGATCACATTATTTATATAAAGTTGTGTAATTGGCTCATTCTGTTTCTTAACCAGATACATCACATTTCTGCACTAACAGCTGTGAAGGGGTAAACATGTTTAAATAGATGGTTTATAAGTACTCCGACTTCAACGTATAACCAAAGTTTAATTATATAGATCTGAATAGGGGGTCTCCAGTTTCGGCATAGAGTGTAGCGGACCGATTTTTAAGTTTTTGCTCTAGACAGAGACTGAGGTGGTACCTATCTCTAGTCACTTGAATATGGCCTTTCTATGTGCCCCAGTGATACAGGATTGCGTTTCCTCCTTACAAACAATTGAGACTAACCTTCTGTATTATGCACTTTATATAGGCAGTCACATTTAGTCTCCTATTGCTATACGAAATTGTGTCTACATGATTATCGTTTTTAGATTTAATTCTGTGTTAACTTGCATTTTCAAAATGTTTTTGAACATTTTTAATTGTAGTAAGGCACTTGTTTGTGACTTTTGGGCTTGGATGTTTGTTTTATTTATGTGCTTTTACAACCTGCCATTACAACCATACATTAACATAGTTCAGTCCTTTTGCCTGTGTTTCATATCTAAGAATTAGTCATTACAGATTACAGAGTATTCATACATTTCAGAGATATATAACACCTAGTCTTATCGCCACTGTCTAGTCTACCTCTGTGTAGGCATTACTCCCCCCCCCCCTCCCAACGTGCATCCAACAACCTCCCCTCCCCCACGCTGCTGCTGCCTATATTATCACATTACATCTTTCTGGCTTGCACTGTGGTCCCGTATCATCATACTAGCCTAATGACATCTCTAAAATGAACCGAAGTATCTGACTCAATCTGGAACAGAATCCAGGCAATATAATTCACTTGATGTTCACTCCACTCCAATCCCATCTAATTCCTCCAGTTTTACACCCTCCCTGTCAGGCTGTCAACATGCCTCACTACTCTGGGCCACATGCACTCCTCAGAGTGTACACAACCCCTTAATGTATTCATTACACACCTACTCATTTGAAACAAAGACATTGGACACAGGTACTCTCTGATGCCAAAAAGTGCATTCAAATATATGAGTGGCACACACCAACATTAAATAAATCTCCGGTCTGTTCACTGCCAACATGAATTTATACACACATAAATAAAAGG
The DNA here is from genome assembly GCF_964263255.1 of Lissotriton vulgaris. NCBI lineage: Eukaryota > Metazoa > Chordata > Amphibia > Caudata > Salamandridae > Lissotriton > Lissotriton vulgaris. The sequence goes on along the minus strand of NW_028246711.1, from coordinate 175,042 downwards.
ACATTTTGTGCCAGAGGGCATGTGCAAAGTAGATATCAAATGAATAAATGACAATTTTTAAAAATACAATATTTCTCACACATACACATATTCACTGAAGAAAAACAGGTTAAAGTAACGTTATAGTTAGGTGTAATAAAAAGAAGTTTATAAAAAAAACAATATATAGAGATTTTCTGAAAAAAAAGGTTAAAGTAACGTTATAATTAGGTGAAATTTCTCTTCTCTCTTGTTCTAGATACAGGATAGAAGAGAAATCCACCTCTGGCCCTTTCTTCTGCCTGGTGTTCTCCTGAGTTTGGGCTCACCTCCCGTGTGTTAGCAGAGGTCAGCGGGGTTAACGTCTGTTGAGCGGTAGCCACCGACAGGGCCCAGTCCTCAGAAGTCCCTGGAGGACCCTTTCTCTTCCATGGTGCCTCCCTGCACCACTAGTCCTCAAGAGGTGAATCAACTATCAAGTACCCCAGACAGGGTTTGAGTCTTTGTCAGGATCCTGCAGAGTTTTTTAAGTGAACTGGAAGGTTCCAAAAGGCAGGCACCTCTGTCCAATCTGAAGATACAACATCATCAATTCACCTCTGTCTCAACCCTCCTGTACAGAACATTGGGAAATTCCAAAATGCCGACTTGAAGCGGTCTCTCGAAAGAACTCTCTGACAGCCCCAACCATGCCCCTCACTGCCACAGCTCTCTGGTCCCTCCCCTCCAAAATGTCATAGGACAGCTCCTAGGAGATCTGGCTACCGTATCAGGATGAGCCCTCCAAGGCCTAGCGCAGTATGAAACGTTCATCAGCATTCTGCCATTACCCCTGTCTTTACAATGCCTTCTACCAGGCCCAGGCCTAATCCTAACAAATCACCCTTCCGTGTGGAGCAGCGTCATTAACTTGGACCAGCAGGGGAATTAAAAATCAGAACTCTAATTAGGGAGTTGGCTTAGAGAGTTATGAAAAACCTATAGTTCCAGATATGATGGAAACAATATCACATTTACATTTCTGATGCTTGTTCACCCAAATATTGGTCCATTGCACTATCTCTAGGAATCCGAGGGGAAAGCGTACTTTAGTGCAATTTCACCCATAATGTATAATGCAGTAAGCACTCAGTATTTGTAAGCACCTCAGCCTTACACTATGAATGCTCATTCGAATTTTAAGGCCAACACCAGGTCAGCACCAATCCTTGAAGGCTCCCCCCGCCTCAGGCTACTTGTGTGCAGATACCAGGGTGAGCTAGTCAGTAGTCCCACTTGCTGACATGCAGTCATCCCAGTGTCTCATTCTCCTGCTAAGCAGCAGTCTTGTTTTAAAAGGCATACAGTGTCGGCTAGCACTCTCAGTCCATTTTAAGAGAGTTTACAGAGTCTTGATTTCCAGTATTTGGACTCTTAGTAAAGGTCCAAATACAGGATAATTTACATGCAAAAGTACTCCGGTTTTTAAATAGGTCAGAACCCCTTTTCCTACAGCACCCATGTGTTATTCAGACTCCTGATGACAATTTAGTTTACAGACACACATATTAACTCTCTACTTACTCTGGGCAACAATGTGCCATACATACTTACACGCACTGTATGCAATTATTTACCTGCCTGTCACTCTAGTTCTCCAACATTGGTATCTTTTATATAGTCACATGCTTGAATCATTCAGTCATTAGGCTGGGAAGACCCAGTACCTTAAAATAGTGTTAAACAGTGTGAAAACATATATAGCATACAGCAGTGCTGCCCAAACTGCGGGTGGTGACCCACTGGTGGCCTGTGAGTCAATTTTTGGTGGGTCACGAAAGTCCATGCAATAAATAAAGAGGCTGTTAAATTTTGTATTTATCATGTTCCGTTTGCTGCGCTTCAAAGACAGAGGTCAAATGTAGACTATGATTTCTGCTACTAATTTTTTAACACAGAGACTAGTGTTTACGCACCCCCATCACTTCGCAGTCAGAGAAACGAAAATAAAGTGAATTATGGGACAATCCTGATGGCGTATGTGAACAGTGAAAGAAAAAATGAAGGATGTCCATATTTCCTAACACAACAAAGTGTAAAAAAAAAACTGTAACTGAACTGTACACACATAGCAGTTACGAAAGCACAATGAAGCACTTGTGTTGTAATTCTGAAGTGTGATGGATTTAAGCAGGATCAGAACAAATCAACACACTTTACATGATGATGCAAATACATATTCACCAAAAAAAGGATTTCTACGGATTATCATTTGTGTGCAATATCGTTTTACCTATAAAACTGTATGTCTGTGCAATTTAGAGAATATTTCAATGGAAAATATGCAGTCTGCAAATACCAATGTGCTACCACACAATTCCACATAGCCTGCCTCATGATCAATAAAGCTAGGTGGGTCGCGAAAGTTTGTCGTACTAAAAAGTAGGTTGTAGTTTTAAAATGTCTGGGAACCATTGGTATACAGTGTGAAATGGCCATAGGGCTGGAAAAAAAACAGTCCGTTTAAAAGCACCCCCCCCCCCCCACCCCCCTCATTTGAAAGAATCTAAACTTCTGTTGTGCTAAGGCAAAGCGTCCACTACAAAGAAGACTGAGGACTCCTTCTACTGAGAGCATGGCATCTAATGCGGCACTCTACTCTAGGGCATTTGTGTAACCACATGAATTATAATAATCCATGTACCATCCATACACCTCTGTACTCCCAGTTTGCAGAGGAAACAGCCTTTACAATGAGATTTTTACCACATTGTGCCTTTACCACACATGTATTTACCATGTATATCAATGTAAATAGTTAAGGCATCAATGTTGATAATCAACAAAAGGATACATGACAATCAATCAACTAGGACCAAAAAATTAATTGAATGCAAAAAACTATTATGTTTTATTAATAGTCAATTCAATAATAAAGAAATTCAATCATACAGTTCTAGTCATGTATATGCCTTTTCCAAGCATTTAAAGTAAGTTGGGAATCTCACACCACAAATATTTTTTTTAATAGGTATATATATATATATATATATATATATATATATATATATATATATATATATATATATATATATATATATATATATATATATATATATATATATAATGCACAGTAATGGCATTCATTGTAAAAGCATAGGCGTTCTAAAAAAATGCGGGGTAAAATGTGTTGTAAAGGCTTGTAAAGTATTTCCCTGCGTTGTTCCATCATATAACCGTTTGTAGATGCCTTTCATAAAAATTCCCAGTATCCCCGCCTTCTGCATGCGAATTAAAGCACACACTTCGCCACTGCTTTCCAGACGCAATCCTTGATGAGCTGTCTGTCACATGCACAGGGCCGTTTTCTGCACCGGTCAGTGGAGGATGCTTCTTTCAAATAACTCAATGACCAATGTTTTAATAAAAACGATTTATTAATTTTCCAGTTACACAATGACGTTGATGTACACAAAGAATATTGCTGGTCTGTAAAAATATCACAGTCCTAAAATAAATAACCCACCTGAATAAACTGGGAGGGAAAAGCATCATTGTTTTAGTCATATTTAAAATGCGTTCCCTTCCGTATCAATGTTTTTACAACATTTTTCCCATCACAGTCCCACCTGACCCCCAATAAACAAACTTAAACAGGGACGCAGAAATATTAGCATATGCCCCTATCGAGAAGAAATGATCCCTCGAACATGATAGCAAATATTGTACACACACAAACATTCAGACACCTAACGAAAATGTTCAGTGTTCCTTCTGCAAACCATGGGTAGCGGGTACCCTTCAACTGCCATATCACAGGGTTCATCAGCTGGGTGATTTAATATAAAGGAACCATCTGATAAAATACCTCTTCAGCGGGCACAAGGCTTTGTCCTTACAGAACAAAGGACACCTTTCCAGAGGAATAAAACATTTAAAGCCTGAAGGCCTTATCTTCAGAAGTTAAAATGCAGGGTTTTCTAAGGATGTAAGGCTTCGTATGCAAAGCGCAGAAGAGCTACCGGTCACAGTCTAAAACCCCTATCTTGCCAGGTAAAAGGCCAGTTCATTCGGAGGGCAGATAGCCTGGTCTTCAGAAGCTAAATGGTTTAGCCTACAAGGGCAGAAGGCCTTGCCATCAGGAGACAAAAGATCTCATCATCAAAAGACTCTTCTTTTTAGAGGACAGCAAATTTGGTCTTCAGAAGAAAGAAAGCCTGTTCTTTAAAATGCATCAGGATTTCAAGACTAATGTTCAGATCAATGCCTCACTTTCAGAAAACCAGTTAGGCAAAAAATCTAAATGTGGTACTTGCATTGCATAATGCCTTACATACAGCAGAGAGAATGCCGGTGAAAAGAGATAGTCTTCAAGAGATCATGACCTTGTCACCAGTTGGCATGGTCAACAGTGGATGAAAGCCTAGAAAGCAAAAGGTCCTTTTCTTTAAAGGAGAAAATACATGATCTTCAGAGGAGACTACATACTGGCCTTCAGAGGACTGAAAGCTTGTCCTTCAGAGGGCACGCAGTATATTGTTTAGAGGACAGAGGTCCTAGAAAATACAGAATATACCCATCAATTTTACAAGGTTAGGGCTGACTAAAAAGAACTACAAAAAAAGTGTACTGAATGGGACAACTACAAAGGTCGCAACCCCCACTGTTAAGTTACACAAAACAACTCAATTGTTTTTATTAAAAATTTTAATTGACATCTAGTTTGCTGAAATTGCTCTAAAAGGATATTACAATTGTTCAAAAGAACATTACAGGGCAATATTAAAAGAAGCTCAGAGCATTTGGTTTGAGCATGGTCTTTGTTTACAAAGGGCTTATTTAAGGCAGGTAGTGGGAAAAGGAGAAAGGACCTGGGTGGTGTTTCCTTTTTAATTTTCCCCATGCATCTGTGCAAATGAGGAAGATCCTAAAGGGAGGCACCACAGTGTGAAATTAGATGAGAGAGCCTAAGAACCTTGAAGTGTGAAAGTAAGAATCCAAAGTAAAGAAATCATTTTGAAAGTAGCAGAAATGTTAAGAAAGTAAATGAGGCATTAATTTAGCATAGATGTACAGGAAAATAAACACTAACAGAGACTAAGGAATTGAAAGGAACTTGGAAAGTATGAGAAGTAAAATAAGAAATGACTGATATGCAAAATTAAAAATTACAGAAAGAAATAAAATGTGAAATAATTTAACAAAGAAAAATCAAATCCAAATGAAAGCTATAAGTTAAAAATTAGCCAAGTGATTCCAAAGTGAAGGAATAAAATATAAGACAAATAAGAATCTCATAGGAACAGACACATACTTGACTTTGAACTCACTGATAAGTTTTAAAATCTCTTGGCTTAATTTTCTTTCACTAAGAAATATGTTGATATTCATAGTTTCCTATAATTCTTAGGTGACACTAAATAGAGGAATTGAATTTCTGTTCCAGTCAGATGAACTTCAGTTCACACTCACTCTGAAGCACAATGAATCAACTTGGATAGTGGGAGCAAGATCTTGTACTGATATCCTCTGTGCTCCATAATGGACATTAGCTCACAGTAACAGAGTGTCAAAGAAATCTAGAACATCTGCCCCTGTAGAATATCCATTAGCCTGATGGCTACCTCTTACAAGGGGGATGCACATCTTGGTCTTGACACCTAGTATGCCTCATGGAATGGATATGCTAATCATCTGCCATCTTGAGCCATGGCATAGAAATTTTTCAAGGATCTCTGTTCGCCTATGGACTGGACATCAACCTACACACCTGCTGACTACAAATAACAGAGACTTCCTAGACAAATCTGCCATGGCTCTCTGGAATGAGCAGCGGGTCATGCTTCTTGCCCTGTGGTTATGAGGGATACATTCTAAGCATCTTACATGCATATACATACATACATACAAACATACATCTCACATTCGACTATAGGGATCCTAAAGTGGTAGATGGTGGAAAGCCAGACTAATCCTCACAGCTTTCAGCAAGTCATTAACAATGAACACCAGCTGAGGTCCAGTCTACAATGCACAACCATGATGGAATTTCACTGCAGATATAGAGGCACAGCAAAACACTGAATTGGTTATTTCATAATAAGATCGCCAGATCCATTTGATGGTGTCCTCCAAGATGGAGTTAGTGGTCTCACATCAGTACAAAGTTGGCATATCCTACCACATCATTACAAAGTTGGCATATCCTACCACATCATTACAAAGTTGGCATATCCTACCACATCATTACAAAGTTGGCAGATCCTACAGGCAATCATAAAAACTAAGGTTCTATTTTTACAGACTCTAGATAATGCCCGATAGGGGTTTCCCACAAGACGGTAGTGCTGATAGAATGAATTGCTCTCCCAGTATACACTTCCTCGGACAGGTAAAGGAAACCAAATATCGCTCTTCTAAACACTGAAATGGCAAAATGGTTTAGGAATGTTTTTCATCTTCAGTGCCCTTATTGCACCTTTATCATACTATGTTTTTGGTGCCAGGCAGCTTTAGGGATGAGGAAAAAGTCCATCATCAGAGGGGAAACACATATGTTTATCAAACTGTGCAAATTAAAATATATATGTATATATTTGTTAAGGGACTGTAAGGTAACCTTCAGGGCGATAACCTGGTACTTTGTTTCAATTATTATAATCCTCTTGAGAAAACACCCTACCTACTTCAGCAGCATGTTGGGCTCAAAGCTCCACACTCACCTTTCAAAGACATGCCTTTTAAACTACAAACGTTGGCAGCTAAAAGATAGCGGTATAGGGCATGTAGATTTCTTTATCAAACTATCCAGAAATAAATACATTTTTATTGAATAGTGATACTTGTGCAGCAAAGAACAATGGCCACAAGTGTTGCTATTAGGCTCTTCCTAAACACCGTCAGCCCCTGTGTCTTCAGTCAATTCAGCAAAGGCCATTGAACTTTATTACTCTTAAGTTCTCAGGTTGAATATTACTGATCTTAAGGTGCAGTTTTCCACAACGTCCATGTTTTGTTTTCTTCTCCCCCAAGCAGTTCCCTCCCATTGCTAGTAGAAAAGTCAAAGAACCTGCCATCCCCCAACAAACAGGTAGCATTCAAATAAAAATGTAAAATTACAAATTTATACCCAGGAGAATCATAACCAATGTTCACAAGACTTTGAATTCAGGTTTGGGAGGTATCAATGACCCCAATCAGCTGAATGTCTTTCCCTTTGTAACAATGACCTCATCTGCTCTCGAGTTGTAGGTTGCTGATCAATGGGTCTGGGTAACCCAGCAGTGCATCCGGAGGAAGTACAGCTTCCATTGTGGAAACAAATAGCCACTCATCAGCAAAAAAAGGTAAAAAATAAAAATGATAAAGGCGATACTGTCCTTCATCAGCAAAACGGTCCTAAAACTATGTTTTCCATTGGCGATGAGGGCTATTCTCCATAACATAAAATTGTCTCTATGGCCCCAATTCAGTCGCACCACAGAAGTTTGATGTAACTGGTAAGAGCTGGTATTTCATTTGATGAAAGTAGAGAAACATCAAAGGGGAGACGCGCCTGTTGGCTGGTGTGCAGTGACCAACATGCAGGTCCCCAGAAAATGTATTCCTGGAAGTGAACATCTTTCTTATTAGCAGTTTGTAAGGCGTTTGCACTGAGAGCGCACATAAGTCTAACAGCAGCAGAGAATGGCCTCTGTAATCCTCCTGGCATTTTGATGTCCAGTTATGGGGATCTTTGATGATAAACAACTGAAATAGGAAATACTAGATTATGAGTAAATAGTTATGACCTCTGTGCCACCCCCGCGGACCAAAAGGACTCTCTCCAGACCTTCCGTAAGAACCTCCAAGAACTCCATATCTGACAAAGTAGGTGGTTAAGGATAAAAAGTAGATGCAGTAAGTACATTTGTGCCTAATGTAACATTTGCAAGTGCTGTTTATAATGGAACTAACATTCTCAATTACTCACCCTTCCACCACTCCAAACCCCACATTATCAGGCAGCGCAGCTTACAAAAAAAAAGAAAAAAAGTACTGTAGTGATGACAGCGTGTTAGACCTGACATCCTTGGCGTGGTTTTTCCCCCATCTTTTTGCCTCTGACTCATGTATTTTTGATGCTGTGCTGTATTTCGTTTTTGCTGGTTTAGATGCTTTGGACCCTCTGCCACTGCTGATCAGTGTCAGAGAGGGTAAGTGCTCCCTCTGTAAATTGTCATATTGATTGGGTATACCTGATTGGCATATTTGTATCACCATGAAGTCCCTAGTAAAGTGCACTGTGTGTGCCAGGGCTGGTGATGACAGATGCTACTAGTGGGCCTGCAGCGCAGATTGCGCCACCCACATGAGTAGCCCTAAAAAGATGTCTCAGGCCTGCCAGCGCAGGGCCTGTGTGCAGTCAGTGGACTGCCATGTCCGCCTGGCCAGTGTCCCCACTGGCTGGGCCTAACCCTTCCCTGTCTGTGCACACCAGTCACCCCTATGGAAGGCTCAAGGTACCCCCCTGGGCAGGGTGCAGTGCATGGATAAGGTAGAGTATGTACTAGTGCAGGTAACATGCTCTGGTAGTGAGCAGCAGCCATTTTGTGTGCTCACTGCTGTAAGGCTATCTTGCTTTATAGAGTAACATGGGGGAGGCTGGTCCCATTGGATCCCAGCCTATCTTCCCATAGGAACAAGATGGGACATAAGTGAATGATATCCCTGAACTCAGAATTTAATAACACATCTTTTAGTAAAGGTTGTTTTTAAATTCTGTGTTTGAGAATGGTACTTTTAGAAAGTGGCTGTTCTCTTGTCTAAACCTTTCTGTGTGCCTGGGACTGTTTGTGGATTGACTGTCTGGGTTGAGGATGACAGGGTCTGCAGAGCCCCCAGGGGGTTATCTGAGCCAGCCCGTGGATGAAAGGCAGCATCTGCTGCCAGGGAAGTGGGAGGAGATAGCATCTGATAGTGAAGGGCTGTGCATGCCTAACCTCAAAGCTGGCTCCACCTCCTGCTGGGCGACTGTCACCTCTGTCCCTGGGAATGGGAGGAAGAAGGAAACCAGAAACACCCCAGACCCCCAGCAACCCCCAGAACTGGTTTGGACCGGGCCCCCTTTGCACAAAGACTTCAAAAGACTTCAAAGGACTTCAAAGCCTTTTTGGGGTATAAGAGAAGGACCCCGGACTACAGAAAAGCAGATTCTACAATCAAGAGGAACCTCTGCCAGAAGAAGGACTGCTGAAGGAGCTGATGGAAGATTGCCTTGCTGTGTGCTTTAAGGGCTGACCTATCCTGCTATCCAACTGAAGGAGAGGAGAAGAAAGGGACTTTGCTGTGAGCTGTGACCCTGCCTGCATGAAACTGCTAAGACTTTGCTGTGTGCTGTGTCTGCAACCTGAATCTCCAAGGGCCTGAGAAGAGCTGGCTCCCTGTCTGCAACCCAGGAACATAAAGGTTGCCCCAGGCTACAAAAATCTGCTGTGCCCCCCTGAAGCTGCTGTGTGGCGAAGAGATCGTGAAACCGTGTGGTTTGCCTGCTTAGCGCACTGGCTGCTCTCTACTGCTTGAGAGTGCCGCGCTGACCCAGCCTGCTACGTGGCCAAGATCGACGTGTTCATCGACACGTGTGTGGGGCAGAACGGAGACCTGTGAGCCTCTCCAGCGCAAGGAGCGCTGTAAAACAATTGCTGGCCGTGTCACCGTCGCAGCCCGGGGTCAGTAACCCCCGTGGAAGTGCCCCGCATCTCTCCGGCGTTTGCGTGTGGAAAAACGAGCCCGCCGCGCTCTGATTGGGCGAGAGAGCCGAGCCCCCTCACCAGAGTCGCGACGGGATTGGCTGTTGCAGCGGAGCGTCATCAGCGAGGCCGCGCTGCTATTGGTTGGTGGCCTCGCGCTCAGAGGGGCTCGTCGTAAACGCCGCGACGGGATTGGCTGCCTCGACTGAAGCTGCCGAGGAGCCGAGGAAGCGCTGAGATCACCGCTGGGACCGGGGAAGATTGACCTGACCTCGCCGAGGGATTATTCTGCGTGCTCCAGCCCCCGGCCTGTCGTCTCTGCTCCCCGCTGCTCCTTGAAGGACGGAGAGCGGGCGGAGAGCATCCGGACACCGGCCGGGCTGGAGCGCGAGTGAGCGCTCGCCCGCGAGGTACGCCTGGGCGCCTGGAAGGATACCGACCACGAGGAAGGGAGTCCCCCTCCCAACGGCATTCCGGTGAAGCGCGCTGGAAGCGCGCAGGGTCCTTGACGCTAGGGGCCGGGTCCTGTGGCATTTTACAATGCTGGCATTGTTTTGACTGCTCGTTTTAAGAGCGTTTTAATCGTAAATCAGTGGCATATCTTTTTGCCAATTGAAGAGACTGAAAACATTTGTTTACATGAGAACTTCCTGAAATTAAGTACCACCAATTAAGATTAAGTGCATCATTTCTATACTAAAGTGATTATCCTGCAACTGCCTTATTTACATTGCTGCAACCAGATAAAGTTATATATATTTTTATAAAATATACTTACCTGTGTGGTCTCAGTTTGTGGTGGATTGGGGATTATTGTTGTGTTAAGTGCAAATATTATACACATTGCCTTGGGGATAAGCCTGCCTGCTCGCGCCAAGCTACCTAGAGGAGAGCGGAGGTTATCTACTGTGTGTATTCCTTCACCCTGACTAGTAGCAAGGGTCCCTACGTGGTCTAAGGTACTTATCTCTGCCAACTAGAGACCCCCAGATCTAACACAGCGCATATCCAAAATTGAAGGTCTCCTCCAATACAACACATACAACTTAAGTCTTTATACTCCAAGATGTAAATGGAAAGTCACCCATGAGGCTTCAGTAGTGAAAAATATCATTTACTTTCCTCTTAGTCTTCACTCTCCAGTTTTGTGTTACAGGTAGGTTTGACATATAAAATAAGCATTGCGAACAGGGGTGGAAGCCATGGAGTAATGAATGCTGACATGCAATGTTATCACTGACGTTGACGTCATGATGTCTCCGTTCCGTCCATTCCCCTGCCAATAACCGCCATAACAAAACTTCAACCCAATAGCCATCGGAGAACCACTCATGTGCGTGCCTTGCTTTCAAGTCGAGATATTGATGTTTGGAAAACGCGTATTGGCCTCCAAGACCGGATTACCTCTTAAAGCCTGGTTGTTGGCCCTTACTTGGCAATAAATTTGCCCCAAAACATACAGACATCTTTTATGTCGGTTCGCAACTGAGTGTAATCACAAGATATCTGATGTAATTTGCATTCTGAGTGTTTTTCTTTCTTTACCCTTCAAGAAACCAACAAAAAGAGGTATGTTAGCCTTTGGATTTCTCTACCAGGTAGCAGAGAGCCTGCCTCTGGTCAAATCTGTGACACTTTTCCTCCTCCATCACAGTGTGAGGTGGAGTAAAAAGGCTGCCAACAACCTCAATACGTGAAAGTGTGAAACAGCTTTAGGCAAGAACTTAGATCAGACGTATTACATCATCTTATATGGTAGAACCAGATTAAAGGGTTGATTTTAAGACATCACCTGCAACTCACATATTCTCCAGGAAAATGCAATAATTCACCAGAGTTCAAAGGAATACAATTCTATAGAGATCTCCCTTTTACACAGAATAAACAAAGGAGACTGATGCGAGCAGGAACCGGAGCGACGCCAAGCCCCAATAAAATTCCAGAAGAAAATGTGAACCTAAATCAAGGTCTAACGGAAGCCGTCTAAATTTGAAAGAGGAATCTTTGCAAAAGCACAATGAATGTCCTTTAATTTAAAAAAGAACAAGAATTATAACCAGTCAGGGTCCTGAGGAGAATCCAAAAGGAAAAAGAGGCTCGAAACGCATCGAAGGACAAACTTGGGGATTGTCTTCATTGTGTTTAAGTTGTACAGTAGACATGCAAAAAAGACTAAGTCTACTGTAACACAACTGGCTTAGAACACCCAAGGAATACTAGTAGCAAGAGGGTTTTCATAAATAATCATATCAACTACTACCTCTGCATTTTGTTCATTATCAAACTGGTCACATGAGTATGTGTCAATACATGTCACTATGGTATAAGTAATGTCAGAGTTTTGCAAAGTGTTGTATAGTGTAAAAAAGTGTATTTTTGAAAATCTCAATGTGGTTTAACAGATATGTTTAGATGTAAAAAAATTGCATAAAGGATCACAAAATAAGTTGTGAATAAACACACAGGTCAAGAAATGCATTTACTAGTCTGGGAGCAAAGTGTTCTTTGAATAATTACATCTAGGGTAATCTTTTTACTATGTGTTTTAAGGAGGCCCAACCCAGATGTTCCATTGGGCCCAATCCCCAGATATGTAACATGAATAAAGAAAAAACAATATATTACAGACAATATACGGAACTCATAATAGGTTGATGGGAAGAAAGAGGTAGCTCACTTTTACGGAAAAGATGTCTTAGAACCACTTGCCTACTGCTACATCGCCTTGAGGAATTGAATCCAGGCAGTAGTGTTGCGTAAAGGTATGCATATTCTTCCAGGTAGCTGTTCTGCAAATATCCTGGTTCCCTATATAATAATTGCTGAACAGCCTTTGACAGCGGAGTCCAAGCACTATGTCTGACGCCCGGGGGAGCTGCTTAATTCTGCTATTGAGGAGATCGGCCATGGTTCTTCCTTGACCGTCACCTACCCAGCTGGACTTTCCCGCCCCGTTTCCTTGTCTCGCCCCCCCCCCCCATCATATTTCTGTAATCCTGCTTTTTCCTTGCCTCATCATATTTCTGTAATTTCTGATTTTTCCTAGTCTCCTTTCGATCCATCTGTTCCCACTTAGCACTCTTTCTTTCTTTGGTCTTACTTCCTTGGCTCCTATCCCCTCTCACCTGAATCTTTCCCCTTGCCCGCTAGACCGCCTAGCCCCTATCCCTTTGTGCCCTTTGACTAAGCACTCATTCTCCCCTTGTTAGGGAGAGATCCAATATTTACACTCTGGAGTCTCAGCGAACCCGCTGAGAGAGTCCATAGCACCTTGGGAGCCACTCACAGTTGAGGTATGGTATGGCATCCCTTGCCAAAGCACTCCATCTCCCCTTTTTGCGGAAAGATCCAGTATGTAGGCCTTGGAGTCTCAGAGACCCCTCAGAGAGACCACTGCATTTAGGGAGCCTCTCGCTACAGAGATGGGGAAATGATACCACTTCCCCTAGGATCACAGCTTCCTGGACTTTGGACGCAGCTCTGAATGGTTTGTGACCACGTCACCCTCCCCCTCCTCTTTCCATGCTATGTCTCTCACCCTCCCCTCCTCCATTCTCTGTCTACTTCCCCTGTTCTCACCTTCCCCCTCCCCCAAATCTCTTCCCTGGCCTGTTATGTCCTTTTAGTCGGTTGCGACTTTATTTGTCACTATGTTGCCAGGCTCAAATAACTGAATAATCTTTGTAACGATGTAACCTGCAATTATGATCTGTTACTCATGTAACCTCAAAGAAGAACAAGGAGAACCCTACTCACATAGGAACCAGGGCATTAAATTATATCATGAAACAACAGCTCCTGTGGTATGGTACTATATAATATATTATTCAATGTATAGCTTAATAGCAGATTCTAAAGACACAAGAGGGCTGGCAGGGATGTCAAAAAGAAATACACCAACAATTTGAGACAATTCTCAATACTCAATAATATTAATAATCAATTATTTTAAGAGACCCGTATTCCTGAGGGTCGAAACGCCGTTGACGCCGCAAGGAATTGAACCAACAATTAGTGCCTAGGATTATGTATAGACACTAAAATAATTGATTATTAATATTTTGGTAATTTTCCTTCTTATTTGTTATTCTATGAGAAACCATTGTTCCTGTATTTAATGTATGTTGTTTGTATAGTTATTTTTTGGTTTCACATGTACACTTGGGACACTGTGCACCTCCTTTTTCTTGTGTTCGCATGATTATGTGACAAACTGAATACATTTGCATAATTTTGCAACTAATGTTTTGAAGTATATAAACAGTATTGAGAATTGTCTTAAATTGTTGGTGTATTTCTTTTGTCATCCCTGCCAGCCCTCTTGTGTCTTTAGAATCTGCTATTAAGCTATACATTGAATAATATATTATATAGTACCATACCACAGCAGCCGTTGTTTCATGATATAACTGTTACTCATGTAAAGCGCTCTGATACCTCTGGGTGTAGCCAGCACTATATAAAACCTTTTAGATAAATAAATACAATCCTGGAGAGCCGGCAGACCTGTAAACAGCGCCGTTGAGGTTGAAATAGTCCTTGTAGAGTGAGCATGCACAGAAGTATGTAACAGTTGTCCTGCTGCTTGGTGACAGAAGAGAAATGCATCAGATATCCATCTAGCTATGCACTGTTTGGAAAAAGGTTGCCCCTTTCGTGGTGCACTGTAAGCGACAATTGGTTAGACTTAAAAAAGCTCTGGTTCCTGTCTATGTAGAACTTGATGAACCTCTTGATGTCCAAGAGTGAAAAGCCCTTTCAATCGGTGTTAAAGGGTTTGGAAAGAAAGTCTTCAAAATCAGCGGCTCATTGAGGAGGAAGTCCGAAGGGACTTTAGGTATAAACAATGGGGTTGTACGTAGGATTATCCTGTCCGCTCTAAATTGTAGAAAGGGTTCTTGAATAGTGAGGGCTTGGATCTCACTGTGTTGTATGGCGTTCTAGGATCCGAGCAAATTTTCCCCGATTTATGCCCTTATATAGGCACAATTCACATTGCCCTAATATAGGCATATACATTATACCCATATTTAGACATAGCCCATGCAGTCCAAATACAGGCATGGCTACTTCTACCCGTACCAAAACGTCACAACAATTTCTTGGAAAATCGGCCTAAGCAGTCAGGGACCTCCCCTTGCTTGAATAGTGATTTGTTCAAGAACTCATGGAGTTTACAAAGAACTACCATTCCCTTGGGGTTCTTTACTGACGTTATTATACCCAACTTTACGTCAAACTAGGTACCTTCAAGGTATAAATATGCCTCCACTTGCTCTAGCAAGACACGGTGGTTCAGAGCAGTTCGACTATCTACTTGCCCGACGCAGCTCGCTACAGCAAGTGCCGAAGGAAGCCGACCCTCCAGCTGACCCACTGATCGAGAAGCTGTCCTTTCTCTCACTGAGAATCCAGCTCCAGTGTTTCCAAGCGCCCCTCACGGGGGTTTGGGAAATTGAGTTCTGAGACAGAGATGCCAGACCTCCTTCATTCTAAACTAAGGTATGGAGCTGATTAGACCCTAAGAGAAATCTTGGATAGATTCTTGGCAAAGAAACTAAACCTATGCTACACCACACTTACTTCTTCCCTAGTTTTAAGACTTAGGTTAGGTACGTTGTGGTAGGCGTATTTTAGAAGCACCAGTTGAGTACTTTTAGCCTTCGTTATTTATGTATTTATTTATCTATGGTTTAGAAACCATACAATGCTTTTACAGTATTATTTTATAATACTCTTCTCGCTGTACGCATTATACTTTGCAGCCTGCATTACGATTGTAGCAGTTCACTTTACTTGTATGAGAAAGAAGACTGCTCAATAAATCTTTTTAATGAAAACGCCTGCCTCTCTATTTTCTCTGCACCTCTGATGAAATGAAGCATGCACGATTGACTGAGTAAAATATCTATCTATTGTTTCCACGACTCTGAAGATACGTTTATTCTGGGGGAAACAAAGTTGTCATGTTTATGTGGTTGTCAGAAACTAATCCCTTCTTGTGTATTCGAGAACGTTTCTAGTGACCTCTGAGCTAGCTGGCCCCCACAATTAAGTTTAATATATTCGATAGAGACCTTGTCGACATAAGTCCTACGTCACATCTATAGGATATATTATTCCAATGCGCAGAGCCTGTTGGGAATATAGGAACTACACTACAACTGACCCATCTGGCAGACATCCGGGCCTTAAGGAGGGCAACCTTCCAGGACAGATAGTTTAAACTCGCTCTGTGAATGGGCTCATGAGCTGTGATAAAACCGTGTTTAGATGCCAAGATGACTGGAGGCAAGATCCTAAATAAGCCTTTGAGAAACTGTTTGATTATTCTGGAGGATGATAATAATAAAGGTGACCTGGGTGATCGTTTGAATTGAGAAATGGCCGCGCGGTGAACTCTGGTGGATGCATGAGCTAAACCTGAATGTGCCAATTATAATAAGTATGGTTACATCTGTTCAGGTGACTAGGACAGTGGGTGTATCCTCTCCTGTTGACACTATAAACAAAATCGCTTCCACTTGTGAAAATAAGTTTTGTTAATACTGTCTGCTATGGCCGTGGAAAGTATCTCAATACATTCTGGATGGATGGTCAGATGGGCGAATTCATTGTGCTCCGGAGCCATGCCGATAAGTGAAGAGACTCAGGATCTGGTTGCAGGACTTGACCCTCGCTTATTGTTGGGAGATAAGGTGAGACTCTCAATCGGATGTGAGATTTCTCCAACAGCAGGAGGAGTTCTGCAGCTCCAATGTGGCGAGGCCACATTGGGGCTATCAGTATCAACATGCAAAGTTCTATCTTCATCTTTGTGAGAACCTTTGGAATCAGGGGAATGGGCGAAAAGGTGCAAGCAAAGATTCTAGACCGTGCCATAGAAAATGCATTCCCCCACAATTCCGGATGGTGAAGCCAGCTTGCAAAGAATCAGCATTTGGTGTTCTGTGGGTTCGAGAAGCGGTTGAGACTGGGTTTTCCCCACTGTGAGAATATGTGGTTGACTTCTTCTTGATCTAGTTCCCACTCATGGCAAGATGACCTCAATCTGCTGAGAGTGCCTGCCATCTCATTTGCTTTCCTGGGATATGCTCTGCTCTTTCAGATGGCCCAATTCCAGATGACTTGTGACTTTTGAGAGAGGAGAAGTGATCTCACACCCCCTTGTTTGTTTATGTAGTGTATTGTATTGTTGTTGTATTGTCCGTTCTTATGAGAACTTATGTTTTCTTTATCTTGGGGAGGAAAGCTTGCAAGGCCAGATGTACTGCCTTGAGCTCGAGCAGACTGATGTGAAAACGCTGATGAGGCTTCTGCCACTTGCTGCTGACCTATAGGTCTTGAAAGTATGCTCCGGTCCCTTCAAGGAAGCACCGGTGGTAATGACCAACAGAGAGGATTGAGCTAGGAATGAAAAACCGTCTGAGAGTTGTCTGCTGTGCCCACCAAGCTAGGGCTTTGGCCATGGCTTGAATGACTTTGATAAGATTGTCTAACAAACCTGTCGCTTGTACCCATTGGAGGTCTAGTTTTTCCAGGAGGGGTTGCATCCTTAGCCGGCAGAACGGAACTAGAGGAATGCCTGATGACATCATCCCTAATATTGACTTGTAGACGAGTACTGAAAGAGACTCTTTTTTTCTGAATGGACTTTGCTAATGTTGTTAGCTTTACATTTGTTTCTTATGTGGGGCAGGCTTTTTTGGTTACAGCCTTAATGTTGATCCCAATAAGTTTATAGTTCTTGATGGTTGTGGGCTTGACTTTGTCCAATTCAGAGTGAGACTTAGCTCGATGAACAGACCTATGCAAGCATTTGTTGATTTGTGTGCTGCTTGACTGGAATGGGCATTGAAGAGCCAGTCATCCAAATATGGGAACACCTGGTGTTTGTGTTTCCTTAGGAAAGCTGCTACCGGAGTGAGCCACTGTAAATATACTGGGGGCTGATTTCAGACCAAAAGGAAAAACCTTAAACTGGTAGTGGCTGACAGCTACTGTGAACCTTCGGAATTTACTGTGGGAAAGAAGGATGGAGACGTGAAAATATGCATCCTGCAGGTCGAGAGTTGTTTAGAGGTAAGAGAATGTTTTGTTATGTTACCATGCAGAATGATTGTTTTTTGAGATATTCTTAACACGTTTTGCGAATCAGGAAGAAACAGGAATAGAATCCCTTACCTAGTTGGGAAAGAGACCACCTCTATTGCTCCCTTCCGAAAGATGGTCTTGACCTCCAATTTAAGCAGTTGTAGATGTTTGGGAATGGAAGAGTGCAGTGGTTTCTGAACGAATTCTAGGGTGTGACCGAATTGTACAAGGTCTAGGATCCATTGGTCCGATGTTACCTCTTGACAATGTTGGATGACCTGGGATATTCTTCTAGTCTGAATACTGAGGAGATAGGAATAGCCGGAGCCTGTGACAGGTCATTGGGGGAGGCCAGCGTCCTTTACCTGACGTGTTGCTATTCCTCTAGGTGCAGGTCTGCTGTAGGACGCTTGAGGTGGTTGTCTGTGGGAATAAAGCAGTGGAAACTGCTGGGAGGTAGATGTGTAGGAGGAATATCAGTATTGGTGATAACCAATGTTCCCTCTAATTGTTTTCCTCTGTGTGCGGCAGTTTAGGGTCTCTGTGCGCTGCAGCCATGGCTATGTGCGCCAGAAACCAGACTACGCGTGTGTGCAGCGCCAAATATCCCTCCAAACTTTTGTTGAAAATACTGTGCTTTTCAACACCCACGGCGCCACATTAAGGGTCTTAAGACAGATTTGCAATTTGGATACACAGAGGCTTATGCTTGTTTAAATCCGCTGAGTGACGTTAACCATGGTTATGGAATGAGGCTATGTCATCTAGAAGTGCGTTCACACTTTGGTTTTCTTTCGAGGCAGCTATCATTTTGCCCGGCTGTTGCTCCGCTGCTTTTATACGTCGGTTACGTCTTTCTGGGTCCCTTGATTTCTGACCGTGCACCGGCGCTGAAATGTTGCTCATGCACATTCGGTATAGCTGCGGTTTCTCTCCGTTGTCGCCTCCTTTGAAACAACAGCTGTCGCCAAAGCAGGGATGAGAAATCCCAGCCTGTGGTTGGCTAGGGCGGTGGGTGGCGCATGAAGTGAAGGCCGAGAGAGAGGAGTTACAGTGTCACTGGTCCGATCACAAGGAGCTGGTGTTGGTGGATATCTATGGCCTGCCAGCTGCTGTGAGGCATACTGTGGGAGGGGTGGCACCATGCCACCAGAGCTCAGCTACTACTGACAACGGCGCAGTTCCTCTTCGTCCCACCTTCACCCTCCACCCTCGGTTCTCTTTTTGGCACTTAATCCCTAATCGGCCTGCCTCCGCCCTGGCTTCTGTCTCATGGTCACCTGTCCCACAATTCTCTCTGATGCCCAACCTCTTCTGGTGTGCTAATAATAATAGCAGGAACAATAATGTGTTTTTGTATAGCCCTTTATATACCACGCCTCATTTATAAGGACTGGAAATAGGAAGCAATATTATACAATCATATAAACTCCAAATGCATGTGGCTGTGGGCAGTGAGCATTTTTTTTAACTTCGGGGTGATGCATGGCTACATTGTTCCAGGCCCTCCGTGCCCCATCATCACAGCTATTCCAAGATATCAGCATACTCTTTCTTTCACATAAAGAAAACTCTGACATTCTAAAAGTATTACTTCTTGTAGGTGTGCAAATTTCTGAATATTAAAACAGATATTATATACAGTATTTTATATCAGAGAGACCCCCCTGGGGCCAAATTCTGAAACATTTTCAGGCCCACAGGAGTACAGGGGCCGCATTGACTCCCGCAAGACTCCAGCAGGATGGGAAAAACATTATAAAACAAGAATTTGCAGTGCAATAGGTCACACATTTACGACGAGTTTGAGCTACTGGTATTGTAAATGACAATGCCTTTTATTTATGTGTTGACTTTTTCTTCAGGCATTTGCCAGTTGTCTGGTGCTCATTGGATGCTCTCTATCTATTCTCTTACTGAATACCAGGTCAGCGGTCAAGCACCATCATGAGCTCTTTGTCTTGCTCGATTCTGAGAAGCCTGACCTACTGCTCCTGACCGAAACCTGGTTCTGCGACTCTTCCCTTCCCGTTCTCTTGGCTACCCTCCCCTCTTCCTACGTGGCCTTACGCGCCGATCGTCCGGCAGGTAGGGTTGGCGGTGGAGTGGTGATGATCGCTCGGTCGGAACTAAATTTTCAAACCATCCCCTCTCCCCCCATTCCTTCCACCGAATTCCTTACAGTTCGCTCCCTCGCCTTCTCCCCCCCCATTACCTGTCTCCTAATGTACCGTCCTCCCCAGTCTTTGCCTCTGTTCTTGCCGGCTTTCCAAGACCTACTGGCCAACATGGTGGTCAACTACGCATCAGTCCTGGTACTTGGGGATTTCAATTACTGGCCCTCGGACCCATCTGAGTGCACAGCCTCAAAAGAATTCACTGAGTCCCTCTCATCTTTAAATTTTATGTCGCACATCTCTGTCCCCACTCACTCTCATGGTCACATACTTGACCAGGTCTGGTCCCTTAATCTCTCAGTCTCCCCGGTGACGGTTTCCCCCTGCCCTTGGTCCGATCACGCCCTTATTTCTTTCTCCATCTCTCTCTACCAGGTACCCAAAGTCCCCCACGCCAAAAATACCTGGGCGCGGAATTGGAACAGAGTCGACTTTCCCACCCTGACGTCTCACCTGCAGAACTCTTCCCCGTCCCTTTCCGGCCTTCCGTCCGACTCTCAAGCCAACACTATTAACACCTGGCTGGCTAGAGGTTGCGACTCAGTGGCTCCCCTGCGTCGCATCTCCGTTCGGCGACCCAAGGAATCTAATAGGTGGTTTAATGACCACCTAAAAGAACTAAAATTGGCCACCCGACAGGCAGAAAGGCACTGGAGGAAAAATTACTGTCCCTCACTAAAAACTCTCTACCTGTCATCACTCGCCGACTACAAGACCGCAATCCTCGCCGCCAAATCCTCTTACTTCTCAACAAAAATAATGTCTGCCGAAAATAAACCTAGGGAGATCTTCGGCATCGTGCAGGACTTGGCCTACTCCGATAGGGCTTCACCTCAGATCCCCCCATCTCAGCCTCTTTGCAACCAACTAAATACCTACTTTCTTGACAAGATCACTACCATCAAGGCCAACATCCCCCCCCCTCGTCTGCCTTTGTTGACCCTTCTCCTCCTGCTATTCAAAACCTTCTCACCGCCATCCCTCCCCTCACTGAAGAAGCATTTCTGGAGATGATCCCCAGAGTGAAATCAGGTTCTCCGGCAGATATCTGTCCAGCGCGTATCCTCCAACAAATTTACTCCTCTTGTCCTGAACCCCCTATTGCCTTCCTTAACAGCTCCCTAGCGCAGAGAGTAGTGACCCCTATGCTCAAATCAGCCACCATAGTGCCCATTCTAAAGAAGCCTGGCGCTGACCCATCCATCTCAGCCAACTACCGCCCCATTTCCCTGCTGCCCTACCTGGGCAAGGTGCTGGAGCGCCATGTCACCGCAGTTCTCAGCACCCACGTAGAGGCCAATGGGGCACTGGCTTCCCGCCAGGCAGGCTTTCGACCGAGGCACTCGACAGAATCAGTCGTGGTATCAGTCCTGGACAACCTCAGGAAGGGTATGGATCACAACAAACACCAGGCGCTGGTACTCCTCGATCTCTCCGCCGCATTTGACACGGTAGACCATACCATCCTATTGTCCCGTGTCAAGGCGGCTGGAATTGAGGGTTCCGCCCTGGTGTGGCTTTCCTCCTTCCTGAGGGACCGCACCCAGGCGGTCCGGCTAGGTGACTTCACAACCACCCCACTCCCCATCACGTGCGGTGTCCCCCAGGGTTCTTCCTTGTCTCCCCTACTATTTAATCTTTACATCTTTCCCCTCATCTTCGCTCTTCAGCAGCTGGAGGTCACCGTGTTTAACTACGCAGATGACCTCCAGCTCATCTTTGATCTATCCTCTTCCCCCCTCTCTGTCTCCAGTTTTCAGCACACCATGACATTCATCAGGGACTGGATGAACCACAACCATCTTAAGTTGAACCCGGACAAGACCGAGTTGGTTCTTACCGGTGGTTCTTCCAGTCCCTGGAACTCCCTCTTCTGGCCCCAAACCCTCGGTCCCGCCCCCACCCCCTCAACCACGGTGAAAACACTGGGGGTTAAAATGAATAATCAGCTCACCCTTCACTCTCAAATCAGCTCTGTAGTTTCCTCCTGCTTCCTTACCCTTCGAACCATCCGCACTGTCGCCCGTTTCTTCACCCCCCAGGCACTCAAAATGATCATGGCCGCTCTCGTGATATCACGGCTGGACTATGCCAACGCCGTCTATAATGGCATACCAGCATACAGCCTAAGGAGGCTACAGCTGGTTCAAAACCAAGCTGCCCGGCTGGTTTTTGGTCTCCCACGCTTTCACCATTCCACACCCCTCCTCAGGGAGCTTCATTGGCTACCTGTCAAGGAACGTTCTCGGTTCAAAACCGCCTGTATGGTTTTCCAGGCCCGTCAAGGCACCGCCCCTGCCTTCATCTCTTCACTTATAAAAGAATACGTTCCCCCAAGAGAACTTCGATCCTCCACCAAGTCCCTTCTTCAAATCCCACGCTTCAGACGCAAAAAGTGGGGTGGGTCCAACTTTTCCACCTTGGCCCCCACTCTCTGGAACTCCCTCCCTGACCACCTTCGTGCTTCCACCCATTACGTATCCTTCCGCAAGGAATTGAAAACGTTTCTTTTTAAACAGGCTTTCCCTGTGTAACCCTCCCTTCCCGGCTCTATTACCGGCTCTCACTTTTGTCTCTGGAGCCAATACCCTCCACTAGCGCCAAGAAACCGTCAGGTGCACGCCGCGCTCTACAAATGTTTTAAATTAGAAATTAGAAATTAGGTGTGTATTCAAGCTGGTATGCTAATAAGAAAGATAACACGGGCATCTGGGTACTGGAAGGTGTCCCGCTAATTGCACAGTGTGTGATATGGCTTCTGTCTCAGTGATCGCGGCAAGGCTATGGCTACCTGTGAGTGGGGGAACTCACTGTCCATCCTTAAAAACAATGGAGGCGGGCTGGGGCCACCGGGCGGTAAACTCATATTCCAGTGGCCCACAGTGGTTCGTGCCCTGATCTTGCCAGTGCCTGCAGCCTCCTGGGTGGCCTTGGCAGAGTCTGTATCGCTGCCGCCAATGGCAATGGATAGGCATAACCACCGCAATCGGACTCCCATCTGCAGCTGAAATATGTTAAATTTACCAGCCTGTGTCTCGCACCACGCGATCAGGTGCTAGCTGGTAGTAATGCTCAGGTGTAATAGGTGGCCGGACCGGCGCCGTGTGAGGTATCTAACTGCATGTTTCATGTTGTAGGGCCTCTCTGACATAGGTTCCCTCTTGGGCCGGGTCACTCACGTGACATCAGAGAGAGTCCCAGACCCTATGTTTTCCTGATTTTTATGGGAAGGAGGGGCCCACGACAAAGGCTGGCAATCTGTGTTTGGCAAAGGCTGGTAGCAAAAGCCTCCAAACAACAGTACAACCAAAAAAAACAGCTCCTAGGCTAATGTACAGAGTCTTGATTTAATATATTGCAAATGAGATTTCTGATATTGGTATGACTCCAAGTGTATGACTTAGACATGAGTAGCACGCAGTCTTTGAAAGTAGGCGCTTGGGTACCCCACATTGGGGGGGTGAGGGTGACTACGTGCTATACAAATACTACAGTGCAATGCGAAATCCCATATGCAAATGGCATAATTATTTTTAGAATTTAACATCTTCTGATTGCATGCTCTCAAAAGGCCTCCTCTGTATTCCTAAAACTATGCATCCCTATAGCTTTTACCGAGGGGCAGCGGTAGTATGTCACATCCTGCTGGCTGACACTGCCAGAGCGGGTGGTTTGGTTGCGAGAATCATGCTGCAGCTCGGTCTACAATGCTACTGTTTCCATATGACCAGCCTGTCCACCAGTGCTCTCCTTTATTTATGATCAGCGGCATTCAATTATAATTTCCGAGCCGGCAGAGGACAGCCAGCAACCTGGACCAAAGTCTAAGACCAAGGCAGATTTCCGCAGGGTGTGTGGCTTGCGGCCTGAGTACACAGCTGCATTGTTGCAGTGTGACTCGCTGACGGGCCAATCTGACTAAAGATCCGTAAGTAGACAGTGTTTTTACCAGTTGCCAGCCCTGAGTTTTTGTAATTGTTAATACAAATGTACTGAGAGGGCAGTGTCTGGAATCTGAGGTCCTTGTGCTGGTGCTGGGTCCCTTACCATCATCTTTGCCTGCAGTGTCGGCCCGGATCCAACAGCAGCTCCAGAGCTGAGCCGGAGGTCACTGTCAGAAGCGCCTGTAGCTCAGTGTCAGGCTGCCTGCAGCAGCTGATGTGATCTGGTGCCTGCTGCTGGGCAGGTAGGGGCACCGCTCACCGATTGGGGTCGGCCACCCAGCTCAGGTAATGATGTTTATTGGGATTGAGGCTCCTAAACTAGTCTTTACATAATGAAATACAGCCCTTTATCTGTGCGTGCCTCAGCCTCACTCTCCTTTGTAATTTCTAATATTTTAATGTTTCCCCGTGTCTTCATTGCTTGATTTTCCTCACGAGAAATTGTCAGTCATAGTCCTTGAAATGTCACTCATAATTGCACTGAAATTATGAAACTGTCACACATGGGAATCTTAAACCTTGGCAGCTATGCCCCTCCCGCTCCGGCCTCTCTTCCCCTGCTCGGATCCGCCGCCCTCTTCCTCTCCGAGCCTCTGTCTGACAGGCGCCTGCTCCCTTTCTCTTCAGCGTCTGTATTCATATTAATTGCAGCGCACACGGAATGCAATTAATATGAATACTACCTCAATGGCCCTCAATCAGCCCCGCATCTGTGCACTGTTAAGAAAAGAAAAAACAGTGTTGAACATCGCGTGTGCTAAAGCACACGTCGTGTTTGAAACTCAGTTTTTCTTTTCTTAACAGTGCACAGATGCGGGGCTGATTGAGGGCCATTGAGGTAGTATTCATATTAATTGCATTCCGTGTGCGCTGCAATTAATATGAACACTAACTCAATGGCCCTCAATCAGCCCCGCAGCGGTGCACTGACAGGAAAGGAATCGTGCAAGTGCTAGGGCCATTTGCACGTGAACGCGAACAGAAAATGACGGGTTTTCGCGCCGCTCGCACGTTAATAGCGGCGGCGCGAACAGTCTCAGAATGTGCGCGCTAAATAATGAGCACTGCGTGCTTGGGGTGCCTTCAATGCGCGCGAGCGCAGGCGCGCAGGTTATTGGGAACAGTGGTGATAACCTACGCTATATGATGCCATACCTCTTCCTCTGGCCCCACGAAAGAGCATCTTGAACTCAAGAGTCCTCTGCAATTTAGCCGTCTCTGTGTCAGTCTTTATTACGTGGAGGGGGAAACAACCTTTACAATGCTGTCATTACATCGCAACATCCTTTACATCGCATGTCATTACAACGCAGCCTTTACATTGCATGTCACTACAACGCATGTCATTACAATGCATGTTACAACACAGGCATTACATCACAAGTCATTACAACGCATACCATTACAACGCATAGTACCCTAACACTAACCGACACTTATCCTACTGTTGCAGTCTGCCCTCCTTGTACAGAGGCGCTGAGATCGGAATTGAGGAGTTCTTTGATCTTCGTTGGGCTGCCTGTGTAATTACTGAGACTGGCTTTGGATGGCCAGTTAGACAAGCCAGGGCATCCTCTTGGGCTTTATATTTCTTGTCAATGCGTGGAAGAACCGCCATGACTGTGGCTGGATTTTTCATTATTTCTAAGCCCTCTTCCCAAATATAGCTGGCAATAGAAAGGCTCCTTCAAATCATACAAAATTGGCCGTCTGCTTGTTGGGAATAGGGAGTGCGAATCTTTTAGCTGTCCCTTTTTAACACATTATGAAAACTCCCAATATTTTCAGCTGGCGAGCCCATTCAGGTGGGTGATGGAGATGATGGCATAGGGATAAGGTACTCATCCCATTCTGTGTGGGCGTTGCAAAGCTCTACTTCCTCTCGCTCATCTTCAGCGGTATCTAGATCATGGAGTATGGCTGTCTGTGCTGTATGCTTTACTGAGATAGGCAATGTTGTAGTTCTTTGTACTGGAGTGGATGGTTGAGCAGCGCGTGATCTGGTAGGGGTGGATGCCTGTGGCATATTAGTTGTTGTATTTGGAAATAGCTTCTTATAGTCTGAAAGTAAGAACTTCAAGTCAGAAACCAGAGAGCCAGGTAGAAAAACCATGTCCTCCTGGAAGGCTGCTGATACTGGTCATGGGAAGAAAAATAGTGCTGTTTATATCCTTCATCGCAGGCCTCCTGTTCTTCTTGGCATTTTACATGCAACTCAGAGGGACTGCTTGTGACCCCATAGGGCCAGTCATCATCCGAGTTTCCAGCCTCCAAGAGATGAGCTTTAATTAGAATTGTGACTTTCCTTGGAGAGATGTTTTCTGGGGTTAAAACCTGGTTCTTTGATGTTTTGCCATTTTTTCTATTGTTGGTGGTGTCACTAACATCTTATTTGCTGTTGGCGGTGAAGTCATCGCTGGTATCACAGTCATCGGCAGGGTTATCATAGTTGGCAGAGGAGCTGTGTACAGTGTCGTCGACAATGAGATCAGGGAAATCTTCAGCATGGACAGTCTAATCATACATAGATGCAGTCGACAACAATGTCGTCATCAAGAAGGAGAAAGTGGTGGACAACGTAGTTATTGTAGTTGTCGCCGTCAATGATGATACTGGTTTAGTCATCAGCGTTTAATCCGCGAGCCCCAATTCTGCAATGCTATCATAGACACAGTGTACCCTAGTTCTAAAGAGTTCGGATTGTTATTGGCAAGGATAGCTACAAGTAACCATCAAGTCTAACGTTGAGAGCTCACGCCCGATCTTCAGTACAGACCACAGACCATCTCTCATGGACACATGCTTTATACCCATATATCTCCCCACATCAGCGATGTAGCCTACTGAACTGACAGATAGGATGTACACTGGGATGTGGCTATAACTGTCGCAATGACATGCCACCAGCATGATGTTTAATTCCTGTGATTGCTGATTTATGTGTACTGTATTTTTACAATCAAATGCTAATAAAAAAGGTTTTTCAAAAAAATATGTTTTAGTCGTCAGCGCTTGCTGAAGATCTGCCGGAAGGCAGAGCTGAAAAAGGCTTTTTGAATGAGTGACTGGTCCTAGGAGGTGGACTAGGCGGCTCGGAGGATGACCTTTTGACCTTTTCCGAAAAGGCAGAAGGTTCTTTTCTCTCCTTTTTGAAGACAACTTAGATTTGTGAGGAGATTTTGAAGGACTGTGGCCTTTGCAAGACCCATGAGCAGTCTTTTTTGAGGAGGGTCGGGAATGGGGTGATCTCGCCTTCAATCTTCAAGAGGACGAAGAGTCCTCACTAGCAGATTCCGAAACTGCCTCTTTTCTCGTTTATATATATATATATATAGTGTGACCCTTGGGTCATCTCTTGAAAGGCGTCCGTTCCATAACCTTGAGAGAGTCGTCATTTTCTGAAGGGAGGCTGGAGCATGCAGTGGCCCAAAGTGCCCAGAGGGCCCTGAGGCCTAGACACTGGTGGATGAAGGAACGGCAGATGGAATAGATGTGCAAGTAGAGAATGAGCATCAAGGATGGAAGTCAGCAGACTTAAGGCAATGATAGGAACCAACAAACTCGTTGAGACCGGCAGCTCACTGGACCACGTTCAAATCAGATGGCGGACAAAAGCAATCTAACAATGGAGTAGGTGACTGATGTTAAAAGTGCACGTGGCCCTATTTGTTTGCTCCAATGATACCCTAACAGCAAGTCATCTGGATTTACTTTGGCACTACTTTGTGCCCACTGCATGGAGAAAGGTTTGCAGGCACATTTTGATATTTCAGTAAGCAGTAAGCAGAGAATCTGTGTGAAGGGTAACAATCAAAACCGGTCATTTCAGTATGGGTGGTGGAATTCTGGAAATTTTCCTGTGTATCTAGCACTCCAATTTGTTTTCTTATGAGTTTACTTTGTTCTAGAAAGTAAAACAAACCATTATGGATTTTACTGGGGCGACTGGCAGACAGAATCCAAAAGAAATAAAGTGAATGAAAGAATTAACTAATCTGAAAACTGGAATAAAAACCTGAAAAAGGATACAATTCTCATCACCGTCGGGGTTCTTGGGAGGCCCAGGCATATTCAGCAGGACCAGTTTGGCGTCGTGCGACTTATTGACAATAACTTCATTCAATTTGACCGCAGTGTGCATGCGCCTCACATTTGACTGGTCTCTGAACACGAGACGGAGAAATAAAGGACAGGTTAGGTTATACAACTTGAAATATACATTACCACATCTGTGCAAATTCACTTGTACAATGAATTTGATGAATTTCATTCTTTGCTACTGCATCAAGACCCTACTGTAACAGAATAATTTTTTGTGGGGCACAACAGAGCCTGCTCTAACTCTCCATTTTAGCTTCACCTTTTAGCATGACATCTTTTTCTGATGGTGACTTTTTACATGTTTTACACTTATACTATAATGTACTGAGAAGCTATTCTACATTTAGTTTGTGGTGTACTAAGCATTATTATCATGTTGTTCGTACACTCTGCCAAGGCTAGGCACATGGAACGTGATGCCCTTGTATTTGTTTTGCGGGTTGGAGACAGCTCTAACGAACAAGTTACTTACCTTCGGTAACGCTTTTTCTGGTAGATACAGTATCTACCTGTGGATTCCTCACCTTGTGAATATCCCCCTGCGTCAGCAAACGTTCGGAAAACTCTTTTGTAGCACGCCGGCGTGGACAAGTCACAGGAGCACGGCATCGCGCGCGACTCCGGCTGACGTCACAGACTCCTTATTAGACCTACGTCGGCGTGATGACATCAGTTCCGCCCTTTTTTCTGTGCCTTCGAGGCACCCGGACGGACCAATGACAGCAGATATACATACATACAGTGTACATACAATTCAAAACTGCACACACAGTGCGTAGCAAAGGTATTAAAAACCCAATATATACATCAAAATACATAAACTCAGGTATAACAGAGTGGACAACGGGGAGGCGGGTGGGTCAGTGAGGAATCCACAGGCAGATACTGTATCAATCAGAAAAAGCGTTACCGAAGGTAAGTAACTTGTTCTTCTGATAGATACATCTGCCAGTGGATTCCTCACCTTGTGAATAGAGTCCCACAGCAGTCCCCAAGCCCGGAGGAGGGTGTCCACTCTCTTATACCAAGAAATCTTGAAGGACAGAGCGCGCAAAGTGGCCGTCCCGCCTCACCTCGGTATCCAAGCAGTAATGCTTTGCGAAAGTGTGGAGGGAGCCCCAAGTTGCGACTCTGCAAATATCCTCAACAGGTACACCCCTAGATAAAGCAGAAGTAGCAGACTTTGCTCTAGTAGAGTGAGCTCCTATACCCTCAGGAGGGTCCTTACACGCCAGGGAGTAGCAGATCTTGATGCATAATATTATCCATCTTGATAGAGTGCGCTTGTGCACAGATCTTCCTTTCCTGCAGCCAGCAAATCCAACGAACAGCTGGTCATCCAACCTGAACTCCCTTGTCCTGTCCAGGTAGAAGCTCACCGCCCTCTTAGGGTCCAAGCGATGAAGCCTCTCCTCCTCCTTGGAACGGTGAGGGGGAGGATAAATGGTAGGGGGGGTAATGGACTGTCCTAAATTGAACAGAGTAATCACCTTAGGCAGAAAAGCAGCCCTGGTCCTAAGAACCATTCTATCAGCATGAATGGTCAAGAACGGGGGCTTTGAGCTAAGAGCTTGAAGCTCACTTACCCTCCTTGCCGAGGTAATTGCGACTAGGAAGACCGTTTTAAAAGATAACAGTCTCCACGGACATGAGTGTAAAAGTTCAAAAGGAGAACCCATCAAGAATTTAAGAACAAGATTCAAGTCCCATTGAGGTACAATAAAAGGTGTAGGAGGAAATTTATTGGTAAGGCCCTTAATGAAACGTAAAACAATTGGAGATTTAAACAAAGAGGGCTGGTCCGGCAAATAAAGGAAAGCCGATAAGGCTGACAAATAACCTTTAATAGTTGCCACTGCAAAACCCTGCTGGGCCACGAAAAGTGCAAATTGTAGAATATTGGACAAACGAGCCCTTAAAGGGTCAACGGACTTCTCCCCACACCAATCAACAAATTTAGACCACTTATAAGAATAGATGGACTTGGTGGAATCACGCCTGGCTGATAAGATGACATCCACCACATCGTGAGGAAGAGAAAATGAACTCAGGTTGCCCCGTTCAATCTCCAGGCATGAAGGTGTAAGGTCTGGAGGTGGGGGTGCCCCTCCATCTGGGAGAGGAGGTCTGCCCTGTGAGGGAGACGGAGCGGTGAGCATGAGGAGAGGTGGAGAAGATCTGTGTACCACACCCTTCTTGGCTAATCCGGGGCGATCAATATAACTTGGGCCCGGTCTTGGCGAATTTTCCTCAGAACCCGAGGAATTAAGGGTATGGGAGGAAACGCGTAAAGGAGTTGCGAGTACTACTCAACTGAAACGCGTCACCCAGAGCTCCTTGCATCGGAAACTGGAGGCTGCAGAATGACGGCCGGGGAGCATTCTCGTGAGTGGCAAACAGGTCCACCTGAGGAGTGGTCGGCCGAGAACTGCCGACTGAGACTGTCTGCACGTACGTTCAGAACCCCGGCCAGATGACTTGCCATCAGACAAATCTGATGATCCTGAACCCAGGACCAGAGACGCAGAGCCTCTCTGCAGAGACACCACGACCCTACTCCTCCTTGCTTGTTGACATACCACATCGCGGTGGTGTTGTCCGTCAGGACTTGAACCGACCAACCGCGAAGGGAAGGGAGGAAGGCCTTGAGTGCCAAACGTATGGCCCGCAATTCCAGAAGGTTGATGTGAAGCAACCTTTCCTCTGGAGACCAAAGACCCTTGACCTCCAGGTCCCCCAGATGAGCTCCCCACCCTAGAGTGGATGCATCCGTTATCACTGTGGCCACCGCTGGAGGAAGTTGGAAAGGCTTTCCTTGAGACAGATTGCCTTCCACGCCCCACCAGGACAGATCCGCCGCAGTCTCTCTGGAGATCCTCACTGACTCCCTGAGATCTCCGTTGTGCTGATACCACTGCCTGCGGAGGCACCACTGGAGTGCCCTCATGTGCCAGCGTGCATGGTTGACCAACAGAATGCAAGAAGCCATCAGACCGAGCAGACGAAGGACCTTCAGGCCTGGAACAACCGCTCCATAGTGAAATAAAGGTATCATTTCCTGTATGTCGCGAATCCTTTGAGGAGGAGGGAATGCACAACACACAGTAGTGTCCAGTACCGCACCTATGAACAGGTTGCACTGGGAGGGCAACAGGTGAGATTTGGGTACATTTATCGAAAAACCCAACCAGTGCAACAACTGAGTTGTCTCTTGCAAATGATGGAGCACCTTCTCCGGCGACTCTGCTTTGATCAGCCAGTCGTCCAGATAGGGGAACACTGGAATCCCCGACCTTCTGAGATGCGCTGCCACCACAGCCATCACCTTGGTGAAGACTCGAGGAGCAGTAGTAAGTCCAAACAGAAGGACCGCAAACTGGTAATGCTGCGATCCCACCGGTAAACGGAGATACTTCCTGTGCAACTTCAGGATCGGAATGTGAAAATACGCATCCTGCAAGTCGATCGACACCATCCAGTCTTCTTCCATCAGCGCCTGAAGAACCTGCGCAAGAGTGAGCATCTTGAACCTCTCCTGTTTGAGATAGAGGTTCAAAACCCTGAGGTCCAGGAGTCTGCCATCCTTCTTGGGGATCAGGAAATACCGGGAGTAGCATCCCTGACCCCTTTCCTGCTACGGAACCACCTCTATCGCACCCTTTCTGAAAAGTGCCAGGACTTCTTCCTGCAAGAGAAGCAGGTGGTCCTCCGAAAAATAACCCTGGCAAGGAGGGTAATTGGGGGGAAATTCCCGAAAGTGAAGAGCATACCCATTCTCTACGAGATTGAGAACCCAAAGATCTGATGTAACCGATTCCCAATCTCGTAGAAAATTGGTAAGCGGACCCCCTACAGGACCCGCATGATGGTGGATCTAGGGCTGCTTTGCTGTTGTAGGTGGGGGGTGGGTATTAGAGGAGGAAGCTGAGGAAGAGGAGGTTTGACGACCACGGGCACGACCACTTTGTCTACCTCTATAGGACTTGTACAAAAGATTCTGCTGCTGTTGGCTCTGCTTATAGGCACGAAAAGTGGACCTTCCAAAACCCCAGCATTTATTGGTGGAAGAGCCTCTAATCTGTAAGCCCAAAGACCTTGCAGTCGCCCTGCTATCTTTGAACCTTTCTAAGGCAGAGTCGGCCTTCTTTCCAAAAAGGCCAGTGCCATCAAAAGGCAAATCCAAAAGAGCAGCCTGGACATCAGCTGAGAGATCTCGGACGATTTTAACCAAGCGGCCCTTCTAGTGGCGACTGAAGAACCCATTATCCTAGCCACATAGTCCGCCATATCCATGCCACTCTGAATCACCTGGCGAGCCGCAGCCTGAGTGTCAGAAACCACCTCATTGAAGTGCTTTCTATCCTCCTCCGGAAGCTTAGATGATAACTGCTTTACTGTGTCCATCAAAGCATGTACATATCTGCCCAGCAGACAAGTAGCATTTGTCGATTTCAGGGCCATGCTACTTGATGAGAACATCTTCTTTGCATTCTCATCCAACCTCTGAGTCCTTATCCCCTGGAACCGGGGGAAAGGCACCTGGCGACCTCTTTGAACAAGCCGCCTGAAAAAACAGACTCTCTGGCGAAGGATGAGATGTCAAGAACTCAGTTTCACCAGGTGCCACCCTATAATGTCTCCCCACTGTTCTAGACACCGCAGGAGCAGTCAGAGGCTTTTTCAAAGCTTCCAATATTGGCTCAGTAAGAGGCTCAGTGAACGGAAGAGTCGGCTCAACAACAGATGAAGGTGAATGTAGAACCTTAGTAAGGATGTTAGATTTAAACTCTACCGAAGGCAAAGTTAAGTTCAACAGATCTGCAGCCTTTTTAATAACAACGGTGTAAGGAGCCGCATTTTTAGAGGGTGCATCAGAAACTGCAGGCAATCCCCATTCAGGAGAAAATTCCAAATCACTTGCACTATGCAGATCCTCAAAATAATCTTCCTGATCCTGAAGTTCGCCTTCTTCTACTTCTAGATCCTTATATTCCTTCTCTTCCATGAGACGCTGAGCTTTACGTCTCGACCACTCCAACCAAACCGAAGTCGTCTGATCCGGTAACGACTCCGATGGCGCGAGGGCCGGCGTCTAGTGAGGAGCTGGACCAGCCTGAGGATGGGAAGCTGGAACCAGCGTCTAATCTCGATTCCGATCCCGAGATCGCTCCGGAGCTGGCGAAGCCGTGTGCGGAGTCGATGACCTCGGCGGCGCCGAACCAAGCCAAGGTGGATATGGCGTCGGCATAAATGGCAGGAAAGGTGCCGGAGCATAAGCTTGAGGGACACCCAAGTTGTACGACAATAGACCCATGGGACCAGCCGGCGCACCAGTGGGGTACATTGCTCTCGCATATACGCCATACAAAGCGTTCAGGAAATGCGAGGGGTCCTGTCCAGGTCCAGGAAACGGAGGGTACGTACCCACTGGCTGCTCCAGAGGAGGCTGCACTGGAATCGTATCTTCATGACCCTCCTGTTCCTCTGGATGATGCACCGGAGTCGCCGAAGCCTAAGGATCCTCAGTCTTCTTCCTCATGCTCAGAAGACTGACACGGATCCAGAGACTGATTTGGTTCCAGAGATGGCCCTCGGAACTGAAAGGGCGAGTCTTCACCTTCAGGCTCACGAGATGGTGATGGAGACAAAAAGTCTTTATGATGCTTACGAGATGAAGACCTCGTCTACGAATCTGACTCCTTGCCGGAAAGATGTCTCGAGCTATGCTTCTTCCTCTTATGTTTTTTCTTTGAGGAACCCGAAGCATGACCCGAAGCCGACTTCGACGCCGACTCCGATCGGGACCTCGACCTTGAGCATCTGGATCTTGACCTCGATGACCTCTTGGCATCCTTTCCCTTTACCTTGACCAGAAGAAGTTTAGCCTCTCGTTCACGCAGAGCCTTCGGGTTCATTTTGGAACAGGATCGACAGCCTCCGACATCATGGTCCGAGCCCAGACACCACAAGCAATCACTATGAGGATCGGTTATAGACATCGTATGGCACACGATCCGCACTGCTTAAAGCCTGTCTTCTTCGACGACATCTCCGGCGAAGAACAACAGCTCGAAAAGGATAGGGAAACACACAAATAGCGACAAAGTTACTATCCGCAACTCAAGAGATCCCAAGAAACTGTTAGCGCGACGACTGGGGAAAAAAGGGAACTGATGACATCACGCCGACGTAGGTCTAATAAAGAGTCGGTGATGTCAGCCGGAGTCGCGCATGAAGCTGTGCTCCTGTGACGTCGTCCACGCCGGCGTGCTACAAAAGAATTTTCCGAACGTTTGCTGACACGGGGATATTCACAAGGTGAGGAATCCACTGGCAGATGTATCTATCAGAAACTCCATACACAGAATCGTATCAGCTCTGCCCCTTTGACACAGTGAAATTCGAACAGTGACTATAATATGTAAAACAGCTTCTGTAGCACATTTTGCAGAGCAGCACCTCTGCTGAGATTGTCCTGGAAAGCGACGCACTGTGGCTGAGATGCAGTCCTGCTGGCCCTGGCCTCTATTCTGCAAAGGACAAAATTATGTTCTACATAGGCTTAGTTGGCTACCTGATGCATCACACTAGAGAATGGGGGCTAGGCTATCCCAAGGGATCTGGCTGCGGGCACTCTCGCTATGCTCCAGTTAGTATAGGCAGTGTTAGGTAGGAGTATAATCTTATAATCATATCATCACATGATAATGTTATCATGGTTGAACTGTTGATTTTTTTCACTATTCTTGTATTGCTGCTTACAATGCTTTGCTTCTCCTGCCTAATAATTGTAGCACACTCTTTTTATACAAGAATACGATATTTCAATAAATGGTTGAAAAGCCAATTCGTATGTTTTGAAAAAAAAAATGTTTTTTTCTTAAATTGCATAACAGTCCAGGATTATATGAGACATTATACAGACGTATACAAATCGACTAAGAATACTGTGCGTATCTGCGATGTGTTACAGGAGTATAATTACAATACACGGTAATGCATACATGCACCAATTCGTATCTTTCTTGTGTTTACCTTGGGCATGCAAAAGTAAACAACGAAAAGGTAGAACTGTTTTGACAATTTCCCTGGGGAATAAGGAGTAGTCATGTTTGAGGTTGCTGATACCATCTGGTACCCTAGTACGGTTAGGTGTTCAGATAGCTAAGAATTAATCAAACATTTCCTATGTGTGAAGCGAATATCCATATTCTGATGTTCAGGTTGTTCAGATACACAATCTTATTTAATTAAAAGGAACTGTACAACAAATTGCACTGTTGTGTACTATGTGTAGCTCGCTGTGTCCACACATCACCCCAAGTCTCTCTACTTTGTATACGCAAACTATGCTTCTTCTATCTCTTCCCTATGTCTCAAAGAGTAGTATACCTGGCAAGGGCTATTAGTTTTCGGTTAACACAGCAATACAGGAAATTGTCTACCTCGAAATGGATTGGTCCATAATTGACAAAGCTGTTTGGACTTTCTATAGTTTGTGTTCTTGAATTAAAGAACAAGTTACTTACTGTCTGTAATGCCTTAGCTGCAGATTCCTCACCTTTGCATTTTCCCCATGCGTCAAACTGGACCTTGAAAATGTTCTTACACAGTACTCCTATCACTGATTAGCAGCGCACGGTGTCCGCACGAAAAGTCACTTGTGCAATACCCATATAGGTGCCCACCCCAGCACGCTAAAATCAGTTCCTTTTTGCGACTTTTAACGCCAGAAACGCAAAGCCACGAAGAACACTGACCAATGGTGTGGAAAACAAGGGATTTGAAAGGGGAATAATCCTGACCCTAGAATCAGCTCACAGACTGGGGAGGATGGGTGGGGCTACAAAGAAAGTGTGGCTAGATGTAGAGTCTACCAGATAAGGCGTTACCGAAGTTAAGTAACTTGTTCATCTGATCGAGACTTCTAGCAGCAGATTCCTCACTTGGAATAGGTGCCCAAGCAATACCACCCCAGAGGTGGGTTTGTGAAATAGATTTTAGATTTAAAAGTTTTGATGACCGAACGGGCAAGGTGCCCATCCGGACGGACCCGATTGTCCAGGCAGTAGTGTTTGATGGACATGTACAACGAGGTCCACGTTGCTGCCTGGCAGATGTACAGGACTGGAACTCCACATGTTAACTTAGTGGTTGTAGCTTTTGCTCTAGTGCAATGAGCTTGCAACCCCTCAGGGGGTTGAGTTTTAGCCAATGTGTTGCAGAGCTTAATGCCGAACATGACTCAACGAGATATGGTCCATTTCTGCATGTCCATTTCCTTCTTCGCTCTGACATATCCCAACAAAGAGTTGGTCATCCACCTGGACATCTTTTGTGCGTTCAAGATAGAAAAACAACGCTCTTTTTGGGTCCAGATGGTGAAGTGGCTCCTCTTCTTTGGAGGGATGTGGAGAGGGTAAAAAAGTAGGCAAGGTGATGGATTGGTTTAAATGAAATAGATTTTTTTTAAAAATATTTTTGAGAGAGACCCCTTAAAACCAGGGGAATAGGGTACTGTTACACAGTGTAGTCACGTTTTCCCTTGGCTAAGTTCAATAGATACTGAAGCCCAAATACTAGTCTTGGACACAAGCAAGTAGGAGTTCAATCATAAGCATGGCAACATTCTTTGTATAAAAGTATATAGTATTTATATTAAACAATGATCAATTCAGGGCCACATGGACAAACACTTCATAAAAATAGAGTTAAAGAGGACTCTATGCATAAATTATAAAAACATCACCACATAATTGTATTAAAAATCATGAATGAAACATGTATGAACAACATTAATCAAACAATTTATCAAAGGAAGACCTGCTCAAGTTCAATAAAGACATAAAGAAAAGATATTTGGGGGAGAGAAACAAAACAAACACAGACATTCACAATTTGTCATTTAATATTGCACATTAAATGTCCGCATTTGACTCAAACCCAGACCCGGCTTGTTCTCGATGTTCTTGGGGCAAGTTCGGTAGTTTAATTGTGCACTAGTATGCGTCGACGCGTTTCGATGGTCTTTTTAGATGAATGCCATCTTTATCAAGACTTGTAAATCTTGTTTATTGCTCTCCTACAATGGCACTGGATGGTTGCCTTTGTACATAGATCCTTAAATCATATTTCTTGTGAGTTTTGCAGCTTTTAGCATCTTATTTTGATGGATAGTACTGGTAGATGGACTTGGTCTGAAAATTATATCTCCTTCGATATTTATCGACAGCCAAATATTCTTGGTCTTGAATCAGGAGATATGGAGGCATAAATACGGTAACACCTCAATTGTTGTTGTCCTAAGCTTGGTACTTCCGTTCCTCTCTGCTTGCTGTTCGCTGTATCGTAGGGTTCCCCCTCTTACTTAATGTCCTATTTGTAACAGGTAAAGAGTCTTGGGATCGGGTGGTTTTAACAGTGAAGGGCGCCGTGTTCCCTCGCCGGGTTTCACGGACGTTCCTGTCGCTCTGTTTCTCCTTGCGTCCCACCCGTCCGTATCACGTCCGTCCTGCTCGCAGTCTTCCGAGAAAGTACTGATTTTAAATGAAATAGAGTAACTACTTTCAGTAGAAAAAAGGCCCTAGTGCGCAGAACAGGTTTGTTTGGATAGATGCTCAGATATGGAGGCTTTGATGGTAAAGCCTGAAATTCACTGACCCTCCGGGCTGATGTTATTGCCACAAGGAAGGTCATTTTGATGGTAGGAAGTGTGACTGTGAGGGGACAATTATTTAGCGCGCACATGAGAAAAGTGAGCACAAGGTTACGGTCAGACTGAGGAATGATGAAGGGTGAAGGAGGAAACATGTGTTGTAACCCTTTCAAGAATCTGTTA
The DNA here is from genome assembly GCF_964263255.1 of Lissotriton vulgaris. NCBI lineage: Eukaryota > Metazoa > Chordata > Amphibia > Caudata > Salamandridae > Lissotriton > Lissotriton vulgaris. The sequence continues at coordinate 137,202 of NW_028246711.1, read as the reverse complement.
ACAACAGGGAATTTGAAGAGGGTTGGCTGATCAGGCAGCAACGGGAAGGCTGAAATAGCAGAGAGATAGCCCTTAAGAGTGCCCAGAGCAGAGCCTTGATGGGCGAGAGAGAGAGAGAATAAAGAGTAGGACCTGCGCGAGGGGAGCAGAAAGGGTATCAATCTGTTTCTCTGCACACCATGCCACAAATATGTTCCAACTGCAGGTGTATACAGTCTTGGCAGAGGGACACCTGGCTTCCAAGATAAAGTTACAGACTTCAGGTGTACGGTCCAAAGCTGTCAAATGTTGCCGCTCAATCTTCACGCATTCAGGCGGAGCGCTGGCAGGTTCAGGTGGAGAACCCTCCCCTGCTGATACGACACAAGATCCTCCCAATGGGGCAGCCTGATCGGAGGACTGATGGCCATGCACCACAGCTCAGGATACTGCACTCTCCTAGCCCAGTCCGAAGCTACAAGGATGACATGGGCGGTGTTGTTTCCATCTTCTAGAGAACTCTGCAGTGGTATGTGCGGAAAAGCGTACAGGAGGCCTGAGCTTCATTTGAGACAAAAAGGCATCTCCGAGCAAGAGGCGCCTTGGAAACTCGAGTGCGCCGAACTGCAGACATTGCACGTTATCTGCGGTGGCAAACTGATCTAACTAAGGCTCTCCCCACTGCTGAAATAGACCTTGCACCACCTCTGAATGGAGACACCATTCGTGATCCACTAGGCATCTTTGGCTGAATTTATCTGCGTTCAGAGAACCCCGCAGGTGTTGAATCACCAGGGCCTCTTGATAAAGGGTCCACGCCCCACCGCTTTTATTGTTGGAGTACCACATGGAGGTGGTGTTGTCCGTGCACACCTGTACTAGCCTTCCCATGATGGAGGGTAAAAAGGCTTTCAATGCCAGCCGGATTGCCTGACGCTCCAGAAGGTTGATGTGGAGCTCGGATTCCACCGGGGACCAGAGGCATCTGATCTCCACCTCTTCCAGATGGCTGCCCCATCCTAGGACTGTCACTACTGTTAGATCTAGTTCGGGAAGGGAGACCCAATCATTGTTTGTTACTCACCACTGAAGGTCTTTTGCAGTTCCCTTCGAGATCTGGACCATTTTGGAGATATTCCCCTGCTGCTGCTCCCACTGGGACTTCAGGTTCCACTGTAGAGCTGGCATGTGCCAGCAGGCATATGTCACAAGCAGGATACAGTTGGCCATGAGGTCCAGCAGCCTCAAAGTCTGTCTCACCAAAATCCAGCATAGGGGTTGAAACATTGGTATCATAGCCTGAATATCCTCTACTTGTCATTTGGGAGGATAAGCCCAAACTGCTCTGTGTCTACAACATCTCTGATGAAAGGGAGCGTCTGAGAGGGAGCCAGGTGTGACTTCAGCATGTTGATAGTGAACTCCAGCAAGTGCAGGAGGTCAGCTGTAGCCTGGAGGTGGGAGACAACAGCCTGGGGCAAGCCTGCCTTCAACAGCCAGTCGTCGAGCTAGGAGAAGACTAGCACCCCTGCTTTCTGGAGATGAGCTGCAACCACCGCCATCACCTTGGTGATCATCAGAAGGGGGCTGGTAAGGCCATAGGGAAGCACCGTAAACTGGAAGTTCGCATGGCCTACAGTGAACCGCAGGTAACGTCTGTTGGCAGACAGGATGGGAATGTGGAAGTAAGCATTCTGCAGGTCCAATGCTACCATGCAGTCTCCCGGGTCCAGGGCAGACTGGACTTGAACGACCGTGAGCATTTTGAATTTCTCCTTCTTGAGGAAGAGGGTGAGAGGGCGCAGATCTAGTAAATTTAAGGAAAACAAAGGTCCTAAGCATAAAGGAAATTTTGCAATAATATTATATAGACCACAATAGGCTACTATATATTTCTCTCCCTTGTCCAGCCAGACAGGGAATTTAGTAATCAAATGAATTATTAAGGGTTAAGATACGATTAGCAACAAGGCATTTCATTACAGTAAGGAACAGTCCTGTACCGTACAGAAAAAGAATAGGAAAGAAGGTAGTAGAGGGTAAAGTGTTTCAGGCAAGGGAAGTGAGCAATAAGGACACTGTTTCAAATCAAAATTATCAGTGTTTCCTGGAGTAACACATACATACAGTAATGTACATTGGGTAAACGTATGTCTACTCAAAGGAGTCGACGTTTCAATCCCGTGCTCAAGTTATATAGGGATCATCTTCAGGACTTTAAGAATTATTTTGCCTGATTTAAAAATTATATACGCCTGTTGGGAAGGAAACAGGAGAGAAGAAAAAGACAACAGCATTTAGGTCAATTTCCGAAAAAGTAATGAGGGACATCAGCTTAGCCGTCTTTAGCATTGTATAAACAATCTTTCGGAACCGCAGTGGTGAAGTGTTGCCTGCTGGCGTGGACATTAAATAAAATAAAATAAAAACATTTAAATAGCATTGGTGTTCGGTGCACTGGTGGTAATGAAGTGACTAGCTGGCTCCTCTGTGAATGTGGCGAGGAGACCAGTGTGCACGTGTACCGGGAGTGGGACAAGATTCAATGAGAGTTAAACCTCCAGCGGATCCAGAACACCTCAGCAAGACTCATCCTCGACATCCCCCGACATAGCCACATCTCCGGACACCTGAGAGACCTGCACTGGCTCCCGGTCAACAAGAGAATCACCTTCCGTCTCCTCACCCAGGCACACAAAGCCCTACACAACCAAGGCCCAAGATACCTCAACAGCCGCCTCAACTTCTACACTCCCACACGTCAGCTTCGATCGACCAGCCATGCCCTCGCCGCCGACCCCCGCATCCGAAGAGTCAACACAGGAGGAAGGGCCTTCTCCTACCTGGCCGCCAAGACTTGGAACTCCCTCCCGACCCACCTCCGCCTGACCCAAGACCACCTCGCCTTCAGGAAGCAACTCAAGACCGGGCTGTTCGAGCAGTAGCGGATCCCCCCTCCCCAAGCGCCTTGAGACCCTCCGAGTGAGTAGTGCGCTATATAAATGCCTGATTGATTGATTGATAAACCATGCAGCCATGGTGTAACATTTTCCTTCGAATTACAGGCTTAAGGAGCACGGGATGTCGTAGGGTTGCGCGTTTGGGAGTGGGTATTGCCAAGTGCATACTGTCTGTGGCTTTCCTCCGCTGAGGGTGATAAGGAGTAACTGAAGAGAGGATATGCGCTAATTGATGAATTCCAGTTGGAACTTGTGGGCACAGACCTTAGGGCGCGGATGTTGTGGATGAAAAATGGGGTTGTAATACTTGTGCAGGGAAGCTATTAAGAGGGTGATTTGGAGAAGCGAAACATACCGTGGGCTTAGCGAGGTGAAAGCCTTTCGGCGATTTATAGGCTCGGGTGTCGGGACAACCAGGAGCTATTCATCTGTTGGTGTGTCCATTGTGAGTTGCAGACTCGGTTGAGTCTTGGCGCGCGGGATTTGTGGATGCTGTGAGGGAGGAAGCAAGGGTTGATTACAGTGCGGGGACGCTTTTGTGGTGGAGGCTAATAAGGCGCAGGAAATTACCGTGGGCTCAATAGATGTGAGGCGCATTCAGGATGTCCGTTGTGGCTTAGAATGGGATCAATGTGGGCTGGATGGCCGTCGTTGCAACGCGGTCGGTTCAATCCCGGATCCGCGGAGGAAAGGGTTGAACGGTGATTAAAATAGAACATAGGGGAACGTCCATCCGGCAAACCAGTGAATTGGGAACTTACGGAGGTTTGAGAGATGTCTGGATGCAGTCGGGCGGCTGTGCCTGTCTGATTGCGAGCATCGATGGGAATGACAGACATCTTGATAAGGAAACCAAGAGGTCACATGACATGAGCCTCGGTGGGGCCCAGTGTGACTTCAGTCTAGTATAGCCGCCATCTTAGAACGGTGCACAGATAATCTTGCCGTGTAGATACAGAAGTGACACAATAGTGATTTTAAAAAACACATTAGGCGCAAGTGTTAGTGATATTAACATTACTAGCATTTGGGTGCAGATGCCTTTTGGTTTTTGAACCTAATGAATTGGATTGAGAAGGTGTGGTTCCCTGTTGGTGTAAGTGGCAACCGTAGTCACATAACTGGTGAGGGGGTGCTCAGGGCGTCGCAGGTGACAAGGAAAACGTGTGAGATTACATTAGAGACATTTCAGATGTTATAATGACTGAGTCCATTTGTTCGTTGTACTGTTCAGGGGCGCTTTAGTTCAGATTAACCAGTGTCTTTCAGAGGTATCCTGCTACAGAAGTGTTGTCCAGTCCTCACTTCTGTTCAGCCCTGTGTGGATAGTATTAAATTGAATTATGGTCTTCAATTCCTCTCGATTCAGGAGTTGGCCCAGGTTGCCTCCTCTTTGTGGCAGCTTGACCACTTTTAGAATTGTCTATTTGATGTCATCAGCGGTATGGTTCAGTTCTGAGAAATGTTCAACAAGGGGAGCATTTGGCGTCCCGCATCTGATGCGACTCCTGTGTTGGCATATGCGGGTCTTTGCTGTTTGAGTGGTTTGGCCCACATACATTTTAGGGCAAGGGCAAAGTATTGCGCAAATGACATTACTCCTGTTACAGTTGGTAAAGCTTTTCATTTCAACAGTGACACCATTGTGACAAAAATTGCGAGCCTCAATCGTGAAATCACATACATTACAGCAGCCAAACTTAACGTGCTCCAAGATTGGTGGTAGTCCCCAGTTGGATTCGATGGTTGCCTTTGCAGAGGGGATAGGTAGGGCTGCTCTGACCAAGTGGTCGTTTAGGTTCTTGCTTTTCCGGAAAGCAAAAAGCGGTCTTTCTAAGTTTATTGGACCTGCGTTTATCGTTGGCCAATGCTTGAGGATAGATTTTCGAATTTTATTCGACACAGGGAAGAAGGTGGTTACACAGGCTATCCTCTCTGTCTTGTCACGTGTCTTTGGTGTAAGGAGAACCTCGCGTGGGCAGTACCAGGCTCTTTTGGATGCATTTTTTACTAGTCTTCTAGGGTAGCCACATGTTTTAGTTTATTAGCCATGATGTTAGCTTCCCTGAAGTAGTCTGCCTTGGATGAGCAATTACGCCTTATCCTCAGAAATTGGGAGTATGGCAGTGAGTCTTTCAAAGCCCTGGGGTGGTTGCCATCATAGCTTAGAAGAGTGTTTCGTTCTGTGGGCTTCCTATATAGGCGTGTTAGCAGTTCACCTTCATTATGAAAGATCGTCAAGTCCAGGAAGGCTATTTGTATTTTATCATGGGCAAGGGAGAAGTTGAGGTCTGCGCAGTTGTTATTTAACCAGTGGAGAAACAAATGCAGTGTAGCAATATTGAGGTTCCAGATCAGGAAAATGTTGTCTATATAGCGACGCCAAAGTGCTATCCCTGGAAGGAATAAATTGCCATCCGACAGGATAGAGCCAGTTTCAAGTGCATCCATGAACAGGATAGCCAGGTTGGGAGCAAAAATTGCCCCCATGGAAGTGCCCTTTATTTGTTGGTAATATACATTATCAAAAATGAAGTCGTTTCTAGAGAGACATAGCTCAAGCAACTGGAGGATGAAGAGTGTTGGGACCCTATGAGGACGGGGACGTGAGTCAAGGGTTTTCTAGATAACCAGAAGAGCCGCTGTCTGGGGGATGTTTGTGTAGAGCGACTCTACGTCCATGGTGCAGAGTGTGTTAACTGCAGGGTCATAGGGATAGTGTTCTACCAAGTTAATCATTGCCATGCTGTCCCTTATGTAGCAGGCTGTAGATGGTACGAAGTCTTTTATGAAGAAATCCACATAGGCTCCAAGTGGTTCTAGAATTGAGCCACAGGCGGAGACTATAGGTCTCCCCGGGGGTTTGTCAATATTCTTATGAACCTTCGGGAGGGTGTATATGACTGGAAGGCAGGGACTTTTTACATTGAGGAAGCAATGTTCCTTTTTGCTCAAGTAGCCCTCGGCGCGAGCATCCGTTGTTAGTTTAAGTATGATATCTTGGATATCTTTAGTAGGATTGCCGGGTAATCTTTGGTAATGATCCGTATTACCAAGTTGGCGTTGAATTTCTCTTTTATAGGAATTGATGTCCTGGAGGACAATCCCACTACCCTTGTCTGCACTCTTTATTACAAGTAAACGGTTCGTTTTTAACGTGCTTATGGCATCTTTCTCATCACGTGAGATGTTGTAAGGAATGTATAGTTTCTTCTTCTTTAAGTCGCATAGATCTTTTTGGACTAGTTTTTCAAATGTTATGATTTCAGATGGAATCATGCTGGCAGTTGGGAGAAATGTGGACGGGGGCGAAATGGTGTGTTTGAATTAATTGAGGTGGATGGATGCAGTTGGAAGAAGGCCTTGAGGCGGATTAGTCTGAAGAATCTTAATAGTTCAGTCTGCAACTCCATATAGTTCAGACGGACGGTGGGTACAAAGGATAAGCCTTTTTTGAGGAGTTCTACTTCTGAGTCCTGCAGTATGTGCTTGGATAAGTTGAAAATTGGAATTATTTTAGATGGGGGTATTCCAATTTTCAACTTATCCAAGCACATACTGCAGGACTCAGAAGTAGAACTCCTCAAAAAAGGCTTATCCTTTGTACCCACCGTCCGTCCGAACTACATGGAGTTGCAGACTGAACTATTAAGATTCTTCAGACTAATCCGCCTCAAGGCCTTCTTTCAACTGCATCCACCCACCTCAATTAATTCCAACACACCATTTCGCCCCCGTCCACATTTCTCCCAACTGCCAGCATGATTCCATCTGAAATCATAACATTTGAAAACTAGTCCAAAAAGATCTATGCGACTTAGAGAAGAAGAAACTATACATTTCTTACAACATCTCACGTGATGAGAAAGATGCCATAAGCACGTTAAAAACTAACCCTTCACTTGTAATAAAGAGTGCAGACAAGGGCGGTGGGATTGTCCTCCAGGACATCAATTCCTATAAAAGTGAAATTCAATGCCAACTTGGTAATACGGATCATTACCAAAGATTACCCGGAAATCCTACTAAAGGTATCCAAGATATCATACTTAAACTAACAACGGATGTTCGTGCCGAGGGCTACTTGAGCAAAAAGGAACATTGCTTCCTCAATGTAAAAAGCCCACGCCTTCCAGTCATATACACCCTCCCGAAGGTTCATAAGAATATTGACAAACACCCGGGGAGACCTATAGTCTCCGCCTGTGGCTCAATTCTAGAACCACTTGGAGCCTATGTGGATTTCTTCATAAAAGACTTCGTACCATCTACAGCCTGCTACGTAAGGGATAGCATGGCAATGATTAACTTGGTAGAACACTATCCCTATGACCCTGCAGTTAACACACTCTGCACCATGGACGTAGAGTCGCTCTACACAAACATCCCCCAGACAGCGGCTCTTCTGGTTATCCAGAAAACCCTTGACTCACGTCCCCGTCCTCATAGGGTCCCAACACTCTTCATCCTCCAGTTGCTTGAGCTATGTCTCTCTAGAAACTACTTCATTTTTGATAATGTATATTACCAACAAATAAAGGGCACTTCCATGGGGGCAATTTTTGCTCCCAACCTGGCTATCCTGTTCATGGATGCACTTGAAACTGGCTCTATTCTGTCGGATGGCAATCCATTCCTTCCAGGGATAGCACTTTGGCGTCGCTATATAGACTACATTTTCCTGATCTGGAACCTCGATATTGCTACACTGCATTTGTTTATCCACTGGTTAAATAACAACTGCGCAGACCTCAACTTCACCCTTGCCCATGATAAAATACAAATAGCCTTCCTGGACTTGACGATCTTTCATAATGAAGGTGAACTGCTAACACGCCTATATAGGAAGCCCACAGAACGAAACACTCTTCTAAGCTATGATAGCAACCACCCCAGGGCTTTGAAAGACTCACTGCCATAATCCCAATTTCTGAGGATAAGGCGTAATTGCTCATCCAAGGCAGACTACTTCAGGGAAGCTAACAGCCTGGCCAATAAATTAAAAACACGCGGCTACCCTAGAAGACTAGTAAAAAATGCATCCAAAAGAGCCTGGTACTGCCCACACGAGGTTCTCCTTACACCAAAGACACTTAACAAGACAGAGGATAGCCTGTGTAACCACCTTCTCCCCTGTGTCGAATACAATTCGAAAATCTATCCTCAAGGATTGGCCAACGATAAACGCAGGTCCAATAAACTTAGAAAGACCGCTTTTTGCTTTCAGGAAAAGCAAGAACCTAAAAGACCACTTGGTCAGAGCAGCCCTACCTATCCCCTCTGCAAAGGCAACCATCGAATCCAACTGGGGACTACCACCAATCTTGGGGCACGTTAAATGTGGCTGCTGAAATGTATGTGATTTCACGATTGAGGCTCGCAATTTTTGTCACAATGGTGTCACTGTTTGTTAGAACTGGCTATTTCTGGTAGGCTAAGGCTGACACCAAAGCCAGGCAGAAACCACCATTCTAGTCAGGGCAAGGGAGTCACACACCAAGATAACCCCTGCTCACCCCCTGGTAGCTTGGCACGAGCAGTAAGGCTAAACTCGGAGGCAATGTGTAAAGCATTTGCGCCAGCACACAACAGCAACAACATACTAGGCACACCACAAAAGGAACTCCACACAAGGTTATTATAAAATAACTTTTGTATTGTAAAAACACATCAGATAAAATCACACACAATACATGGTGCCAACTGGCACGGGCAATATTCACAAGGGATTATGTACAGGACAGGGCCAAATGAGCCACTGTCAGAATCAGAAATAGCACTTTTAGAATAAAAAAATAATAAAGAATAAAAATCATAGTAGCACAAATTAGCAACTATGGCACACAACCAGTAACCACTGGTAACAGGAACCAGGACCTCACTAGGACCGCATGTACTAAAAAGAACAACCACTTAAGTATAAAATACATTTAGGGGTATAAACAAGAACACATTACCCATGATGCATGAAACGCATTCAGAGGAGTAATAAAGGAAAACACATGATGCCTAAAAACATTCAGAGGTGTACAGACAAGGGAAATACATGATGCATAAACCTACACATTCAGCGGTGTTAAGAACAAAGGACATGATGCATCACAAACACATTCAGAGGTGCAGCGCTAGGAGACACATGACGCCTAAAACCTTCAGAGGTGCAGCGCAGGGAAAGAAAGACACATGATGCATAAAAACATTCAGAGGTGTCCCAACACAACTCAATAGCGCAAAAAACACACAGTAGGCAATTACCATCCTAAACATAGCAGGTAACCACATTGCGCAAAACTCACATTAGCAATTACTATTAAAAACATAGAAATCACATTGCGCAGAAATCACATACCAGCCCCCATCTAATAAAGGGACTAAAAGAGCCCTGTGTCCAGAATGTCAGGGGGCGCTGCCATGCAGCGCCAGTCAGGGGTGCGCCACTGGCGCAAAACCTAAACGTAGCAGGTGCCCACTACTTGCTGGGCACATGGGAACAATCACAAGGTCCTAAACGTTGCAGCTGGCACTGATTGCTGCGCAGCTGTAGCAGGCCTGGCACCACTGTGCCACCTCTGTCCCACACAGGGACTCTCTCTCCAATTACGCCTAAACGGTGCAGCTGCCCACTAATTGCTGGGCAGCTGGAAATCAACAAAAACTGCGACTGGGGCTGTCACTAGCCCCTAGAACCAGAGCTGCGCCAACTGGGAGCCACACAGGCTCTGGACACCACACAGGTCCCAAACGTTGGAGCCACACAGGCTCTTAAAACACTCGTGTCCCCTAAGGCCACGGACTCTGTGCAACGCTGGGGCGGTCCACTGCCTGCCGGGACCGCCCTGTCTCCCACCAACATCTTGGGGCTTCGCACTGGCTCAGCTCCTCAGGGAGCCCTTGAGGCTCTGAAAGTACCTCCTGAGCCCTTCGTGGGCTAAACATAGCCAACTGCCCCCACGAGCCTCAGAGACTCGTCAACGTGGTGGGGCGGCCCACTACCATCCGGGGCAGCCCTGATTCAGCGCCTCCAAGCCGGCACCAAAACAATCCACAGGCTCCCTCGTGAAGCCGAACAGCACTGCCCCCCGCACTACCCGGCCCAGCCCTAACTTACCGGGCCTTGGGCGGGGCTTCTCCCCATCGAGGGACTCCTCAGGGGCAGCATGCGGGGCTCCTCTTCCTTCACAGGAGCCTCGCTGGGACATCGCCGCACTGCCTCTTCTGCCAGCGGCGGTAGCGCATGGCGGGGCTCTCCCTCCTCATGGGAGCCCCGCCTTCACAAAAGCGCCCGCGTCGCCGTTCACCCGGTCCCCCATCTTGGGACCGGGACTCAAGGTGGAGCCTTCGTGGCTCCGAGGCAGCTTGTCTCCTCTCTCGCTGCAGGGCTCCCTCTGGAAAACACGGGAGCCCTGTTCACCGTCCGCCATGCTTCTTCTTCCCCCGGGCTGCGGGGCGGGACTTCCGGCCGGTCGCGCCAGGATTGGCCGGCCGGCCGGCCAACCACTCCCAGGTCGCTGCGGGCAGCGCAGCGGCCCCGCTTAGGCAGGCAGGGGGGGAATCACTTCACCGAGGGTTGGGCTCCCTCGAGGTGAATTTAGAAAGTTAAGACTAGCAGCATGGCTGCGGGCCAAATGCCGGGTGGGCACCGGCTTCAACGAATAAAAGCGCTCCCCAAGCACTTAAAGGAAATTTAAAGCGCTCCATGCGCTAAAATAGCAAGTCAAGCGCTTCTGCAGGAAAATGCAGCTTCTCCATACTGCAAAGGTCCCAGAGATTCACAGGGGGCAAAGCAAAGTCCCCCCATCAGCCCAGGCAAGGCAGAGGGGTCCCCCAGGAGTCCTCCAGGCATCCAGGAGCTGGGCAGGGCCCAGGGATTCCCCTGGGCCCAAGCAGCAGCACGCCCCTGGTAAGATTCAAGTCCCAAAAACAAGAACAAATTGGAAGGGGACACAGCCCCTTCTTATACAGAGAAAAGTCTTTGAAGTCTTTGTGCAGGCAGTGTGAGAACCAGCTAGAATTGGTTATAGGGAACTCTCTTCAGTGTCAGGGACAGAGGTGAGAGTCGCCCAGCGGGAGGTGGAGCCAGCATTGCGGTCACTCAGGCAGGCACAGCCCTGGTCACTCCCAGGTGCCATCTCCTCCCACTTCCCTGACAGCAGATGCAGCCTTTCATCCACGGGCTGACTCAGACAACCTCCTGGGGCTCCCCAGCCCCTGTCACCCTCAAACCAGACAGTTAATCCACAAGCAGGCCCAGGCACTCCTGGACCAGGCTCACCAGCCAATCACACGCCAGACACAAATTACACAAATATGCCAACTTCTAAAAGTGGCACTTCTAGACTAGACACAATCATGCCGCATATACAATTATGCAGCATTCAATCTCACAAGTTCGCACATATCAAACTCGCCCCTGCACTCCCCACACATCAGGAACTACCATGGGCATACATATTCCCCATTCATTCCTATGGGAGGGCAGGTCACTCACCACACATACACAGAGAGCTCAAGCACTTTACACAGTACCACAGTGAAAAAGTGCGCAGAGGCCTAAAATCACCAACACCAGGTCACAGAAACAGGCTAGGAAAAAGCAAAAAGTCTCGGGGTGAACCTGCCTAAAGGGCCGGGTTCAACACTGTTGAATTGAAAAGCTTTGCCAACTGTAACAGCAGTAATGTCATTTACGCAATACTTTGCCCTTGCCCTAAAATGTATGTGGGCCAAACCACTCAAAAAGCAAACACCCGCATTTGCCAACACAGGAGTCACATCAGATACGGGACGCCAAATGCTCCCCTTGTTAAACATTTCTCAGAACTGAACCATACCGCTGATGACATCAAATGGACAAACCTAAAAGCGGTCAAGCTGCCACAAAGAGGAGGCAACCTGGGCCAACTCCTGAATCGAGAGGAATTGAAGACCATAATTCAATTTAATACCATCCACACAGGACTGAACAGAAGTGAGGACTGGACAACACTTCTGTAGCAGGATACCTCTGAAAGACACTGGTTAATCTGAACTAAAGCGCCCCTGAACAGTACAACGAACAAATGGACTCGGAGTCATTATAACATCTGAAATGTCTCTAATGTAATCTTACACGTTTTTCCTTGTCACCTGCGACGCCCTGAGCACCCCCTCACAAGTTATGTGACTACGGTTGCCGCTTACACCGACAGGGAACCACACCTTCTCAATCCAATTCATTAGGTTCAAAAACCAAAAAGGACCTGCACCCAAATGCCAGTAATGTTAATATCACCAACACTTGCGCCGAATGTTTTTTTAAAATCACTATTGTGTCACTTCTGTATCTGCACAGCAAGATTATCTGCGCACCGTTCTAAGATGGCGGCTATACTAGACTGAAGTCACACTGGGCCCCACCGCGGCTCATGTCATGTGACCTCTTAGTTTCCTTATAAAGATGTCTGCCATTCCCATCGATGCTCTCAATCGGACAGGCACAGCCGCCCGCCCGCATCCAGACATCTCTCAAACCTCCGGTAAGTTCCCAATTCACTGGAATGCCGGATGGACGTTCCCCTATGTTCTATTTTAATCACAGTTCAACCCTTTCCTCAGCGGATCCGTGATTGAATCGACCGCGTTGCAACGACGGCCATCCAGCCCACGTTGATCCCATTCTAAGCCACAACGGACATCCTGAATGCGCCTCAATTTTTTGAGCCCACAGTAATTTCCAACGCCTTATTAGCCTCCACCACAAAAGCGTCCCCGCACTGTAATTAGCCCTTGCTTCCTCCCCCACAGCATCCGCAAATCCCGCGTGCCAAGACTCAACCGAGTCTGCAACTCACAATGGACACACCAACAGATGCATAGCTCCTGGTTGTCCTGACACCCGAGCCTATAAATCGCCGAAAGGCTTTCACCTCGCTACGCCCCCGGTATGTTTCGCTTCTCCAAATCACCCTCTTAATAGCTTCCCTGCACAAGTATTACAACCCCATTTTTCATCCGCAGCATCCGCGCCCTAAGGTCTGTGCCCACAAGTTCCAACTGGAATCCATCAATTAACGCATATCCTCTCTTCAGTTACGCCTTATCACCCTCAGCGGAGGTAAGCCACCGACAGTATGCACTTGGCAATTCCCACTCCCAAACGCGCAACCCTACGCCATCTCAAGCTCCTTAAGCCTGTAATTCGAAGGAAAATGTTACACCATGGCTGCACGGTTTAACTCATTGAACCTTGTCTCACTCCCGGTACACGTGCACACTGGTCTCCTCGCCCCATTCACAGAGGAGCCAGCTAGTCACTTAATTACCACCAGTGCACCGAACACCAATGCTATTTAAATGTTTTTATTTTATTTTATTTAATGTCCACGCCAGCAGGCAACACTTCACCATTGCGGTTCCGAAAGATGCTATTTAAATGTTTTTATTTTATTTAATGTCCACGCCAGCAGGCAACACTTCACCACTGTGGTTCCGAAAGATTGTTTATACAATCCTAAAGACGGCTAAGCTGATGTCCCTCATTACTTTTTCGGAAATTGACCTAAATACTGTTATCTTTTTCTTCTCCCCCGTTTCCTTCCCAACAGGTGTATATAATTTTTAAATCAGGCAAAATAATTCTTAAAGTCCTGAAGATGATCCCTATATAACTTGAGCACGGGATCGAAACGTCGACTCCTTTGAGTAGACATACGTTTAACCAATGTACATTACTGTATGTATGTGTTACTCCAGGAAACACTGATAATTTTGATTTGAAACAGTGCCCTGATTGCTCACTTCCCTTGCCTGAAACACTTTTCCCTCTACTACCTTCTTTCCTATTCTTTTTCTGTACGGTACAGGACTGTGCCTTACTGTAATGAAATGCCTTGTTGCTAATTGTAATTAAACCTTTAATAATTAATTTGATTAATAAATTCCCTGTCCGGCTGGACAAGGGAGAGAAATATATAGTAGCCTATTGTGTGCCAGGCTGTTGGAAGAAAACATTTTCTTTCCCAAGGTATCCAGCCTCTTGGATTCCCTATCCAGTGGGGTGATAGGAAAGAATCACCCCACTGTCAGTCCTTTTGGAACATACATGTGGGAAGTACCTGGAGGTAAAGCAAAAATGTTACAAATGGCCTGAGCAGGTGCGGCGTGACATGGAAAGGAAAGGGGTTTGAAGGAACACATGTCATTCACAGGTGAAAAGAAAAGAAAAGACACAGCTATAGGTAAAATGCATAGGCATGTGCCAGGTGACCATCTCAAGTACCTTGTGGTCATTAATAATACGTTAAACTGTACATCATAAAAGACTGATGAAGACAAGACAAGAAACAATGTAACATTTTCGCTTTACCTCTAGGTACTTCCCACATGTATGTTCCAAACGGACTGACAGTATTCTAAATGACATACCAATGTCACTAACACACATAATTGTCCCATCACCAATCCGTTTTTAACTTTCCTTTTACACCTACCTCCTTTATTTTAATTTTTTTAAATTTTCTTTCTTAAAAAAAATTATTTTCTGCTTTTCATTATCGCTTTCTTTTTTAAAAAAATGACGCATTCTTTACGTAGTTGCCCTATATGCTTACACCATCTAATATAGGGTCTTCACTGGTACTTGATGTTTCTTTTTACACTACGTGACTTTATTAGTTCAGACAAGCATATCTCGTGTTTCATAGCCTCTAGGAGGCAGGGGTGTTTGCCGATACTATATATCAACGGCAACGTGAATATACATTACTAAGTATCCATTGCAGTGTAAATTGCCGTCTGCATAATAGACATGTCTGTATCTCTTCCATATGTAAATCGACCATCATGTGCAAGGGTACATGTTAACATTAATTATATCTGTTTGTTTTATATCATTGCCCAGCCTTTAGTATCAAGTTTTCTGAACCACGCCGGTGAAATCCAATACCAGCATCAATTACTTTTTAATTGGTAAAATCATAAAAACTCTTTTCTCTTACTGAGTCTCCATCCATAGTTCTCCACTAATGCAATGAGTTATAGTTGCGTTTCAACATATGATTCGCCATGCGCAATGATTTAAACCATTGAAATCTATATATTATATTTTCGACATGTATATATAAAAAAGTCAGTATGTATATAATGATACAGAATATATGTTGTTAATATTAGGTGTAATGTGATTAGGTTTGGACCTTTAGTAATTGTGTATTATAACCTTCTTTATTTTTTCCTTTGATATTGTTTGCTGGGGGTATGAATGTGTGTTTTCTCTCTGTTATATATTCTTTATATATATATAAAAAACATGTAAAAAGATGACATTTTCAATAGTTAAGCAATCTTCAAGAATAAATGTAAATATATGATATGTGGTCTGGCGACTTAGCACAGAGTAATAAGGAATTCTAAAACTGGCACTTTAAATTGCAACTTATAAGTTCATGTTGCGACTATCTCTGAAGTATATATTTGTTACATGTAACCACCGAAAAATAATCAAACAATGATTTATTAATTTGATTGTATGTTTATTTTAGTGCAATAGACGGCTACCTGGTGAAGGCATGTATGCCGAAACGCACGTAGTTGACACCTGCCGCACTGCCTCCATCATCTTAACATCTATCATTTAATATGGATATACAACTAGATTGCTGTAAATGAATTATATATAAAGAAGAATGAAAGTTAAAAGATAAGCTATATACAGAACAATAAAATGCAAAGTTTTTGATATATATATGCGAGTATATATATATATATATATATATATATATATATATATATATATATATATATATATATATATATATATGGAAAATATATATATCTATATATATATATATATATATGTGCATAGCCATTCTTTTGTCGTAATATGGTGGTTTGCCTGTTCTAAGCCTATTTCACTTCAGAGATATATAATATTGATTTTTTGTTGAATTAATGTCTAGTTAAATTTTTCCCTACAGATTGAAAAACATGACAGTGTGCAGAAACTATCATTTAACCTAATTATCCCCTAAAAATCTGCCTCACAGAATGGGGAGGAGGGAGGTGAGGAATCTGTGGTTAGATAGAATATCCACCAGAAAGAGAGTTACCAAATGTAGGGAACTTGTTCTACTGATGGACAACATCTAACCACAGATTCCTCGCCTTTTGAATAGATACCAAAGTTGGTGGGTCTAAGGGATGGGCATTACATGAAGAAATCCTGCAGGACCAAGTGGGCGAAATAACTCTCCCTGATGACTGAAAATTTGATACAGTGGTACTTGGTGAAGATGTGGATGGGCATGTTTTGGACAGTGGTCTCCTTTACAATGAGTGGGTACCACGAGTGCAGATTACCCCTCCTATTAATGAATATAGGAATGGGTCAGCTTGACTATATGATCTTTGTAGAAAGAGGCCTTGAATTCCGGACCAATTCTACACGTGGCCCACTGAGCAATGTGAAGGTGCAGATGCCTGTGGGTTATCAATGATAATATTAATAAGAATGCCCCACTGATATGCACATTGGCCTGACTGATTTAGCTTTCAGACGAGTTTGAGAACAAGACATAGGGAGTAAGAAAAACTAGAGTGGGAATGTGGAGAAACTGGATGCCCTTCAAACTATGGCAAATGCCTCCTTTTTCATAAATCAACTCTCCACTCTCAACTCTCTAATTTTGTCAAAACTAATAAGCTCCTTCACCCATCACAATCAGGCTTCAGAGCTGGTTTCTCTACAGAAACAACGTTACTAACGGTAACGGAACGGCTGCGGCGTCATCTGGACGCTGGAGATACGGTCGCCCTCATTTTACTAGACCTGAGCGCGGCATTTGACACAGTATCTCACCCCATACTGGTAAAAACTTTAAGATCTCTAGGCATTGGTGGCTCAGCCTTGAACTGACTGGTTTCTTTTCTTGCCAACCGCACTTTTGAAATTTTTTCCCCAACATCCTGCTCTGACATCCATCCCTCACCTTACGGGGTACCCCAGGGCTCCATCCTTAGCCTCCTACTCTTTAACCTACACATGAGACCCTTAGCCGACGTTTCATAAGAGGCTGGACTGTCCTGTTTTCCCTACGCGGACGACTCCCAAATCATCTTTTCTCTCTCTATGGAGAGCACGGCCGGGCCATCTCCCCTCCAACTTGGCCTGGGTAAAATTGCATCATGGATGCAGACTAACTACCTTAAGCTCAACGGAGAGAAGACTAAGGTCTTGGTCCTTGGCAAAAACAAAGACCTCTGGGGCCCACAACACCGGCCCGGTGAAATGGGAGCACTTTCTCGGCCCTCTAGTCAAGTCCGCAACCTAGGTGTCATCATCGACGACTCGCTTACTATGCACCATTAGGCAGTCAAGGTGACCTCCACTTGCTTTACCATCTTGAAGTGGCTAAAAAGATCATCTGGATGTTGCCCGAGTCTATTCAAAGAATAGTAGTCCAGGCTCTTATCACCTCGAGACTGGACTACGGCAACGTTCTCTACCTCGGATCCAACAAGGAAGTGACTCGCAGACTGCAAATGGTGCAGAACTCTGTGGCAAGATTATTCTGCAGGGTCCCTTGAGCAAGTCATCTGCGGGACCTTCATTGGCTCAGGGTGGAGAACAGAATCAAGTTCAAAGAACAAAGCTACATATTCAAAATCAAAACTGGAGCTGCCCCTCAATATCTGCAGTCTCTAGTCAGCCCCTACGTGCCTTCCCGGTGCCTTCGCTCATCCACTCAAGAGAAATTCTCTGTGCCAAGAATCAAATTATCTCAGATGGGAGGCAAATTGTTTGCACACCTCGGTCCCTCACTTTGGAATACACTTCCCACAGCCATCCGAACAAAACAGTCTACACACTTTTTCGCAAATCCCTCAAGACTTGGCTTTTCAACCAGTAACCTAATAAGCTGCTATACATTCATCTGATCTGCTCCGGCGCCGGGGAACCCTTTATGGTAAGCTGTTGCGCCTTACAAATTTAATAAATATTCTCCAACATGATTTAAAAACTAAGCCACACGCTGAGGGGTGGCTAAATATTTGTGCTCCGGTTGTTGGGCACACAGTGATAGTGGTAACAATTTGCAGAAATGTATTGACTGACTGCGGTAACAAAGATTATCCAGGAGAGCTTGTATGGCTGTCTTGGACTACATTTCGCAGGTGGCAAAGCTAGGCGCTCGGTCAGACGTCACAGACTGGGCTCCTAATTTCTCCTTAGAACGTGGACGCGGCGCAATTACGGTAGCGTCGGGAGGAGGACAGGCAATACACCGTAGGTGATTCAGCAAGGGTGATCTTTGATGAAGTAAGTCAGTAAGGATACAGACCCTTTCTCTCCCAACTATGTGATCGCCCCTCCCACTAACTATGTATTTCTTAACCATGTATGCATGTTTGATTTTTAACCATGTATGCATAGGATACAGACCCTTTCTCTCCCAACTATGTGATCGCCCCTCCCACTATGTATTTCTTAACCATGTATGCATGTTTGATTTTTAACCATGTATGCATATTTGCTTTACTACCCACATCGATGTAGAGTGTGACTATAATACTCCCTCTCCTCTGTGAGGGGAAAGATCCCCAAAAGTAGGGTAAAGATATTTTAAGCGGTATGAGTGTTGCATGTGCCTCACTGAGCTAAAAATTACGAGTGTGTTTTTTGGCACGTAACAAGTGGAATATGATTCAGATGTTGGGCCTGCACATGCACGGGGCTGATAATAATGTGAGCAATATTAACACGCTTTTATATGATGCAACTACAGTGGCAAAATCAAGTAGTTTCGCATGCAAACTTTAGTCATATAAAGACTCTAGCTACTGCCCACCTATGTCACTGTATAAGTGTATGTACGTGTTGCATGTATTGTTGGTAACTGACACGTTTGTTTTCATTGTATATGTTTTTATGTTCTCTCCTAGGAGTAACTTCCTAGAACAGAAGGACCCGGATTGAACAGAGTAGCAATCTGGTATTGTATGCATAGAATTAGAAAGCATGTGTAATATATGTAGGGAAGTATTGTAGGGTCAAATAGGGTCCAACCTAGTCTTGAAAAAAGCCCTGGACCCCGTTGGGGCCAACGAAGGGCTGAAACATGTCAATTAAGGACTATTAGTGGACACTAGCACCATAACAAGGCTCTGACTGTCCCCCCCCCCTTTCTTCGTTTTTAGTCATCCCTCTGCCACCAAAGAATAAAGACTAGAGAGTTTTGGACGGTAGGCGGTAGGTATTTTTATTGGACTCTTCTTCCTTTTTTCCCCTTGGTTTTCTTCTAAAGACTGATTTACAGCCCTGAATGAGGGTCTCGCTCGCCATTAGAGGATGCTTTGGCGAACGCAGGATGGCCAATTTGAATCATGGCCTCACACACCTAGGGGTGTGTCAGGCCATCCCAATGAATTTTTACACCGCTTTTGTAAAATCCATAGAACCGGATGAGTAGTGCGGCCAGCCAGTTGATGCACACTTGTGATTAGACAATTCCTACACGATAAGGTTTGAAAGTCTAGTGGTAGGGCTTGACCAACAGGGGCGCGTTTGTTTTTTGTGGTCGTTGTACTTTCAGGGGAGAGCACAAACAATCGTTCCCGAAAAACTTCTTCCCTTCCCTCAGACCCAGCACCTGTGGTTAACACGTTTTGGACAGCCCTTCCAAACTTCACACTGGCAAATCCAATGAAGATTTGATCGTCCACCACGTGGTCCCTAGTCCGACTGAAATAGAAGCAAAGGGCTCTCCTGGTATCCAACTAGTGAAGCCTCTCCAACTCTTCCGAGCAACATAGCGGAGAGAAGAAAGTAAAGAGTGTGCTGGACTACTCTACATGGAAGGGCAACACTACGTTCTAAAGAAAGGATGCTGTAGCTCTGAGCAACAACTTGTCTGGGAAGAAGGTGATATAAGGCAGCTTGACTAATAGCTGCTGCAACTCACTGACTCTGTGCACTGAAGTGATTGCTATGAGCAAAACAGTGTTAAAGGTCAGCAATCTCAAAGAAAAACTGTGAAAGGGATAAATAAGCAGAAATCAATCACTATATTAAGGACAAACTGTGGCATAATAAAGGGCTCAGGAGGGAAAATGCAAGTAAGCCATAAAAAATAAATGCATAACAATTGGTGATTTGAAGAAAGAGATCAGGTAAATGCATGAAGGCCAAAGGACCAACAAGTACCATTTGACTGCTCAAGGCAAAACCACGGCAAGTTAAAAACAGAACATATAGAAGTAGGAAAGTGTGGCCAGAAATATATTGACCCACCAGTCTTCTTGCACAAGGCAACAGCACTCGCTCAGAAGCAACAATAAATAGCTCGCCTTTGTTAATGGGCAGCGAGCAGCCAGCATCACGTCAACCACTTCCCCAGTAGGTCAAAGCTACTTAGTTGGTTCCACACAATCTCCATGCTTGAGGGTGTTGGTCGTGGAGCTTTGGGTACGGAGGCCTGTCCTGTTGTTGGGATAGCAGGCCCTCCTAGAAAAGTAGACAAAATGGTGAAGGGGCGGGAGGCAGTGCCGTGGATTTAGCAACCCCATGTTCAAACTCAGCAGCTTGAGTACCAGACTTTATAAGCCCTGTCCGGGGCCATCAGGTTTAGCTCAGCATAGTCCCTACAGACACTGTTCAAAACTCTAGGAAGTAGCAGCAGGGACAGAAAAATGTAAATGAGCCTTGAGTCCTATGGAAGGCGGATTGCGTCTCCCAGAGAATACGGAGATGGAAATAATAGAGAGCAAAAAAGTTTGTCGGCATTCATGGAGTAGGTGAAAAGATCTACCCAAGTAGTGCAACCCTGGGTGTACGCACATTGAGCTCTGTACAGTTGGGGGAACCAACATCTATATAAATAGATTTTTAGATCCAAAAATCCTCATTGCACACATTAATTTATTTAATGCATACAAAACATACCTACATGTTACAATTCGTTCTCATGTGGCAGGATCAAATAATCTTATTGAGTTTCAAGTTAAAAGTGCAGTTCATAATGTTCTCCTTTTAGTCCATGTAACTTTCCTTTTGTATAGGCGCTTTGCTTCTGTGTTCCTTATTAAAACATGAACATCCATAATGGGTGTTCTCGTTTGAATTCCCTCACCTATTACAAAAGGTTAATGGTAGAAAGTCACATGCACTTGATTACAACCAATATGTGTTTGTCAGTATGATACCGCTTCTTCAGGGCTGTAAAATACGATATTAGAATCACAACCGATAGCTAGTTGAACGGCTAATATCCTAAAAATGACTAACATTTGTAATTATAATTGTATTCATTATATCGTTCTTTCATGACAGCAGATAAGATGAAAATGTTCGTTTATTGGCTTATTCATCAACGGTTGCCAATCAATATGGGGGAAATTATTCTGTCACAATTAGCAGATAGTCCTTTAAATGTAATTTGACATATTTTCCTAATTATTATTCCTGCATATTGCTGCCAAAAGTCATGGTAATATGAAACCTCAACAATAGGTAGAAACTCGGTTGAGCACATCAGAAAGTGGAAATTCTGCATCATTTAGATCACACTAACATTCCTATGCTCATTTACAAATAACCGTGAGGTCCTTATATTCAGCCCACACTGATTCTGTATATATAATTACCAACTAAAATTCTATTTCTCAACCAATAATATAGGTATCTAAATTCATACTTAAAACGAACAGGTAATAGTCATGCACACCTACAGCAGTTTTGAAAGAAAATAAAGTTATATATGATAGGCAGCAGTGATAAATTTTGTAGAAAATCTGTTATAGCTGATTAGAATTATTCAAAAGTTCCATTGATATACATAATAAAATACATTAAATTATTTAGAGTCTTCACCTGGATGCTGGATTTGTCTGTCACATGTCCTAGCTGCGCTTACCAATTACATCTTCATTCTTCATCTGATTTTAGTATCTAGGCACACGAGTAATGTGGTTCCAACGTCTACTTGCACACCAGCTACATGTTAGCAACTATACCCAATTGTCCTTGGAAAAATTTACTCCATTTCATCTAGAATTTGTCGATATAATATGTAAATAAATAATTTTCACCTAAATAAAACTAAGACTTCACTGTGACCTATGATCGAGTTTATAAATAGTCTGCTAACTTTGACACCATCAAACTGCAATCATAAAACAGCAGCAGATGTGAAAAACCTATAATTAATAAAACAATTCAAATAGTGAGGCAGATGAAAACTAGGGTACAGTTGTAAAGACCCAGCACTAGTGTATACAATAAAGAGAATTCACAAATCTGGCAACCACTGTGACCACTGCAACCAGAATTCTTTCCAAACTCTTAGAAGGATATCCCCGTTTGGCTGTTAGTAGCATATGCTCCATGAAACACTCGTAATAAACCATTCTAATCTGTTTATTCTATCTGTATATACACCATAAGAAATCCTAATTAGCATGTCAAAATCTTATCAAATGTTTTATTAATCCCTTTCTCATTCTTAGCACAACCAATGTTAGATTTATTCCGAGCCAATATTTACTACCACGAGCAATCTATGATGTTCGCCTTCCTCATCAAGCAAACCTGTATTATTGAAAAAAGGTTCCTAAATAAGCCAGGATCAAGTTTGGCAACCAACATCACGAGCAAGACAATAAACCACGAAAGTTTAATTGAATAGTTAGTTAAAAATGGGTTGTTTCAACACAAAGAAGACGTATAAGCACCAGACTTAAGGCTGATTGCCTACATTCTTCTCTATTTCTAGAGGAGAGTTATAAAAAAACAAAAAAAACAGACGTAAACACCTAAATTAATCCAAGAAAAAGAAAAATCCACAGAACTTGTAGTTAATCTTGAACACTGATCTAACAGCGCCTTGATACCCTCACTGGTGATAACCCTTCATTGCCACACGCACGCCACACCTGCACGGGGGACGCCATCCCCAAACTCGTGCCAGGAGACACCAACATGGTTTCCCCACGCCTGGAGGCGCATCAAGACAGCTCGGGGCTCCCGCTGCAAGGGACGCGCGCCGGCATGCCTGGGCCGTGCCGACAGAGCCCAGAGGAGGCTGGGTTGGGCCACCCCCCTGATATTTGCACTACTGCTCACGCCCTTACAATTGTTTGGCTGTTCTCCAGAGGACTATGGTACTGTTCGATCATTCTTCTTGTTTATATAGTGGTAACCTTGTTATACCATCTGGTTGGGCCTTTCCACAAGCAACATCCCCGAACACTGTGTACTAGTCCTACAATGGGAAAGCGCAAGGCTAATGAGGATGGCCCGAAGGCTGCAAAAGAAAAGATGGTGAAGAATAGCAAAACGGCCACGAACATTATTGAGGGTCAGGTGATTAAAATGGGGGACGAGGGTACTGGACCGCATCGATAAGTCTCCTGTCTGAATGCGAAGGCCTCCTTGAACCCAATACATCTTGCACCCCAACACACAGTATACAGACCTCTGGAAGTCCTATATAAAGTATTTTTAATGGCTGCAACTCATTATCTTCCAGCAGAGCGAAAGATCGGAAACCCCGAACTGCCGCCCCAATCACGGTTGGGGTTGAAAATATAGTTCCAGAGGGACATCGCCTGTAGTAGACCTTTCTGTCTTCCAGTGCAGTAATAGCTATGCCCCACTCTCAGAAAACCTCTCAGACAATGCAGACAACACAGATGCATTAGATAAGCCTTCTGAAGTAAGAAGTGAGGTGCTAAAAGGGGGTAAAAAGGCGAAAAGACGACAAAAGAAAGGGATATCCACTTACAAGCCCTGTCCCTCGCACTAGGAAAAACAGCAGACTATCTCAGTGAAACACAAACCCCACATGTAGTGAGAAGCCAGCTCCGAGATCGTTAATAGCTTAAATCATGAATTTAACAGAATAAATCAAAGCACTCAAGGCAGTAGTGGGTCGTCTCTCTGAATCCTTTGTAAGGTACATAACGATGTCCAATTACTAAAGGATAATTTAGGATTGAAGTCCATTTCCATGGTATATGACTTGGGTGGGTCAGATAAAAAGCAACCATTGTCAGGGGGACCTCAGGCCCCAGTGGCAGTTGTGGCAGCAGTACAAACCAAGGGAGTCCATCATGATCCAAGTAGTTTGAGGGGGCACAAACCTAATAGGGCAGTCAATCACAATTTTCCAGTACCCTTAACAGGTGCAGGTCCCCCAAAAATGCATCATATTCCCTCTATTCAATAGGCATTTTCCTCTTCAAGGCAGTGGCACCACCTCAGCGCAGAAGCAGGCAATATACCTGACCAAAGTACCCAAGTCCGAACCCAGACTATACATTGAAGATGAGGCGTCCCTGATTAACAAATCTATTCACTGGATCCGTCAGGTGAGGGGAAGCTGATCCATAATAAGGGATGATATAGTTGGGGCTAGAAGGCACTCTACCTTGGGGATTGACACAGATGCTATTGCCCTTACCCTAACACACCAAGACTTGGTCGAGAATCTGGTAGCTTATGATCTAAGGACTCAACATCTTTTTAAAACCAATATTTGCCTCAAATATAGTCCCCCTGGCGGGACCAGAGGTTTACTTTTAAAAGTCCTGCTGCTTCTCAACTGTGTCCACACTTAGTGAGATAGATTGATGGTTCTCCCCCCCACGCCCCCTCCCAAGGTATAGCATGCTGGCAGCTCCGATAGATCATACCAGTGAGCATTACACCCCAATTACAACAGGGAATCCTTTAATAAAGATAAGATCCCCGCTAGCACCTGGAGCCAGCCAGATCAGGCATCAGGACCTATATCCCATAGTGTGGCGCCGAATACAAACATACACAAAAAGTCATGCACTATTTCAATACTATCTTGGAGTATTGCGGTGCTGAGGAACAGGGGTGATATTCCCGACTGAAATTATTTTAAAGGAACATTTGATATATGTGCCTTTCAGGATACATGGTCCATAGAGCCGCTTTTCCTCCTTGGTTACCTAAATTATCACAACCCAGCAACCCAGGGTGCTAAGGGCCGCCCGCTGGGGGACTCATAATCTGGGTAAGATTGGACATAGGTCTCAAGATCAGGGCACTACCCTCAGAGTGCAGTGACATCCTTGCAATTCATTTGAAAAACAACACACCTGCCTATGCTGAGCAGCTTTCCTTGAAACAATACTTTGATAATTGTGCATGAACAATAAACATGAACAATGGCTTTTGAAATTGCAACGTTTCTTTTAATTCTTTTGCAGACTATTTTGCTTTTTAGTCTTTTGCTTGTTTTTTCTGGCATGAGAATACAAAAAATTGTGTAGGAAAAAACTATACATTTACATACAAACAAGAAAAAACACACTTTGGTATGTACATAATTCACTCAAACTAGCATTCAACACATTCTTGGCCATCCAGACATACAAAAAACATTCATACAGGTCCCATCATCACAATACAGTTTGTAATAATGCAAGAATAATAACAGTTGTAAATTTCAAACGAAAGTGAAACTTTTTTTCAGTTCTTTAGAAGGAATAATAATCCATCACTCGAATGACACAACCATAACAACAATGATGATATGGGACCGGGTCAGGTCGACGCGTTTCGAACCCTATCCTTAGCGGGTTCTCATCAGGACCACAGTGTTACTAAAGGGGAAGAGGAAAGCAACAATCACTATACTGAACCTGGGAGATCACCATCTCAACCGATGTCCCACTGCACTCAGCCTACCTTAATATGTGGGTCAAAGCTCCTCAAATAGTAAATGAAAGCCGGTGTATTCCCATCGTAGGGGAGCGAAGAGGTGCTGTGAGAAAAGAATACATGCGTTCAGTCATGCCGACTCACAACATGCTAACTGTGTCTGCACTAGAGCGGGGCTGGAAGGTTACGTGTGCTCACCTTGCAGCGCGTGTGCGCTCACTAATGCTTGTAGGATGGCGCTCGGTCCGCAATTTCTGGATCCGGCGCCTCTGGGGATAAAATATGACGGTAAACATTTGAATTCGGCAGGCGGGAGAGAGCGCATCGTCAGCCGCTTAAAGGTCGCGCTGAAGCGTTCCGATGTCCGCTTACCTGAAAAACCACTTTAACACTCTCAAAACAGTATTTCGAACGTCCTCGCTCCTCACTCAGCAATCACTTGCAGATTACTGAAGCCGTGATGTTGAATGACTGAAGGTGGAGGTCGCCTCCCAAAGCATGAAGGGAGTTGTAGTTTCATCAAGGAGAATTCTGGGAGATGAAGTCCTGTGGGCTAAATCATGGAAAAGTTTTGTAGATTTCCGAAATTTCGTTCAATTCACTGACTGCTGTATCATACTTCATTATCAAAAGTGCCTCTCTTTGGTTTAATCTTAATTCTGAATTCCCTCCTCTTGGATCTTTTTCGATTTTGGACAGGACGGTCCATTTGAGGATATCTTTAGCGGACATCGGAACGCTTCAGCGCGACCTTTAAGCGGCTGACGATGCGCTCTCTCCCGCCTGCCGAATTCAAATGTTTACCGTCATATTTTATCCCCAGAGGCGCCGGATCCAGAAATTGCGGACCGAGCGCCATCCTACAAGCATTAGTGAGCGCACACGCGCTGCAAGGTGAGCACACGTAACCTTCCAGCCCCGCTCTAGTGCAGACACAGTTAGCATGTTGTGAGTCGGCATGACTGAACGCATGTATTCTTTTCTCACAGCACCTCTTCGCTCCCCTACGATGGGAATACACCGGCTTTCATTTACTATTTGAGGAGCTTTGACCCACATATTAAGGTAGGCTGAGTGCAGTGGGACATCGGTTGAGATGGTGATCTCCCAGGTTCAGTATAGTGATTGTTGCTTTCCTCTTCCCCTTTAGTAACACTGTGGTCCTGATGAGAACCCGCTAAGGATAGGGTTCGAAACGCGTCGACCTGACCCGGTCCCATATCATCATTGTTGTTATGGTTGTGTCATTCGAGTGATGGATTATTATTCCTTCTAAAGAACTGAAAAAAAGTTTCACTTTCGTTTGAAATTTACAACTGTTATTATTCTTGCATTATTACAAACTGTATTGTGATGATGGGACCTGTATGAATGTTTTTTGTATGTCTGGATGGCCAAGAATGTGTTGAATGCTAGTTTGAGTGAATTATGTACATACCAAAGTGTGTTTTTTCTTGTTTGTATGTAAATGTATAGTTTTTTCCTACACAATTTTTTGTATTCTCATGCCAGAAAAAACAAGCAAAAGACTAAAAAGCAAAATAGTCTGCAAAAGAATTAAAAGAAACGTTGCAATTTCAAAAGCCATTGTTCATGTTTATTGTTCATGCACAATTATCAAAGTATTGTTTCAAGGAAAGC
Source organism: Lissotriton vulgaris (assembly GCF_964263255.1). Classification (NCBI taxonomy): domain Eukaryota; kingdom Metazoa; phylum Chordata; class Amphibia; order Caudata; family Salamandridae; genus Lissotriton; species Lissotriton vulgaris. Next base: position 109,956 of record NW_028246711.1, on the reverse strand, counting down.
TGCTCAGCATAGGCAGGTGTGTTGTTTTTCAAGTTATTATTGGCTCAGCCTTGCTGATTTTTGAGTCAAACCCTTTACTGTTTTTCATACTGTTTAGCGGGCGCATGCTCGCGAGGTTCTGGTGGGCAGAGAAGGAGCTGCCACAGGACTAATCCTGTTGGAATAGTTTGTTCGCTTTGTGTTTGCGGTGTGGGGTGTAGTCTTTCTTTAATCTTTCCGTCTCATTTTTCTTCACATCCTTTCCTAAACCCCCTCTTTTGCACATGTGTTCAGTGTGGGTATGGCTGAACAGGACACGGTAGCTTACACAGAGGAACATATCCAAAACCTGATGAGAGATCCGCCTCCCTTTGCCTCTGCAACCCTCAGTGTCGCGGCCAACACTGTCAACGAATCCGATAAACTTATACGTCTACGAAAAAAACAAATTAGGACGGATCTCCATGGTCATTTTTTACTCCAGCATTTAAGATCAGGCACAATCCCCGCAGGACTTCAAATTCGCAACATTCCGGTCGTGTTCACGGACGACCCTGAATACAAAAAAGGATTCAGTGGGGTCGAAACAAAGTGCAGTAGGGACCTGATGGTCCTTACTATTGAGACCGCACACAGAATTTCAGTTAAAGAACTCGCTGAAATTGAAAAACTTGAAAAAGAAATTCAAGACAATCAACTCATAGCTGATTCAAAAGGACTCCTGGAGAAGGTTGAAAAGGAGATCGGCGAATTTAAGGACTTTACGGTTGCCCAAAAAAACAATAAGTTTGAGCTGGACAAGAAAAATTTCTCTTTGGAATCCGTATACCCCTACCTGAGAAAAGACTTTTACTCTAATTCTGAATCACGACGGTTCCTCCAGGATAACCAAGGCCGTTCTCGACGTGCCTTCGTTTCATTCTCGGATACATCTTCGTCTGGAAGTGATTCTAATAACGCTAATAGATCCTATCAAAATAGGCAAGGAAACCAACAAGACCAGGGACAACGTCAACAACAAAACCAGGCACCTTTTTTAGGACAAGGCCCGCAGAAACCGAGAGGTCGGTCACGTCCCGTCCAGCCATGGGAAATGAGGACACGATCCCGGTTCTACAAGAGTTAGACCTTCCATCCATCTTTAACTTATCTGACAGGATTTTAAATGAAGCTGAAACATCTATCTTGACGAAGGGCCTTGGATTTGTCCCGTCGAGACATACAGACTTCACTAAGATGAAGTTAGAAACTCTGGAATTTTGTCGTAAGCTAAGATTAAAGACATTCTTCTCTGATATATGCGAGGAATATCAAACAGAAGTGACGGGACTAAGGAAGAAATCCACCTTTTGCCCAGCCGGCTCAAAAATTCCTAAAGAGATACTCACGTTTGAACGCACAGTTCTTTCAGGTATATCAGCACTTGAAAAGAAGAGGAATTTTGTCAAATGTAATCTCGCCAAAGCAGAGAGAGAGGCTTTGACCACCTTGAAAAATGATAAAAACATAGTAGTCAAACAGGCAGACAAGGGGGGAGCAGTAGTTATATGGGACATCAATAAATATAAAACGGAAGCACTTCGACAATTGGATGACAATTCATGCTACAGACGCATCACAAAGAATCCTACACTCGAAATCCAGAGTGAACTATTTTCAGTAATTCAGAAAGGATTTGATCTAGGATTCATTGGACCGAAGGAATTCAATTTTTTACAGAACAAAAATCCACGAACTCCAGTTTTTTATTTATTACCTAAGATCCACAAGGATGAATTAAACCCACCAGGACGACCCATAGTTTCTGGGTGTGAGTCCTTACTTGAACCGGTGGCCAAGTATATCGAATTTTTCCTGAAACCCTTCATTGAAGAGATTCCAGCACATCTTCAAGACACCACGGCTTTCCTCCAAAGAATTGGTACAGTCCCCTTTGAACAAGGTTCCCAGCTTTTAGTAACGCTAGACGTCGTGTCTTTGTACACGCAGATTCCCCAGGATCAGGCTCTAGAGACACTAGCTTGGTTCTTGGAGACACGTGTCAGACCTTGCCAAGTACCTTCTGATTTCATTGTACAGCTGGCATCCTTCGCATTGAGAAAGAATTTTTTCACTTTTGATTCCGACTACTTCCTTCAGGTGAAGGGAGTAGCCATGGGATGTCCTTTTGCCCCGGAACTAGCAATCATGTTTATGGGCCTTTATGAGAAGAAATTTATTTACAACGACAATCCCTACAGTCATCAGATTTCGCATTATATGCGGTACATAGATGATATCTTTTTCATCTGGACTGGGACTACAGAAACCCTTGATGGGTTTGTTGAGTGGCTCAATGGGCGCTCAAGCGACATTAAATTTAATTGCACATCGTCCAGCCAATCTATCACATTTTTGGACGTGAAAGTTGTCCCTGATAACGGAAACCTGGCAACAACTTTATTCAGAAAAACAACCGATAGGAACAAGGCTTTGCTGTTTACCAGCAACCACCCCCGGAGTTTGAGACAGAACTTACCCTTTGGACAATTCCTGAGGATCCGCAGGAATTGTTCAGGCAAAGAAGATTATTTCTACCATGCCAATTCACTCATGGAGAGGCTTCTCCTTAGAGGTTACCCGAGAAAACTCCTAAAGCAATCTCTTAAGCGAGCATGGTGGACGCCCCGCGAAACACTAATGGTTAAGAAAGCCAGGGTCGAGCAAAATCGAATGGTTTGTGTATCAACCTTTTGCCCTGCTGCCAATCAACTTAAAAGGCTGATAAATCTTAATTGGCATCTAGTTAAAAACCTACATGAGGACTTGAGAAATTTACCATTATTTGCATTTAAGAAGGAGAAGAGCGTGGCGAACCATGTTGTAAGGGCAGCCTTACCTAGTAAACAATCACCAACTCTAATAAGCCTTTTTGGCTTCCCCCAGACAAAAGGACACCACAAATGTGGCACTTGCATCTGTTGTCATGACACCATGGAAGAAACAGTATTTTCCTTTAACAACATCCACTGGAAGCATGAATCATTCACCAACTGCAAAACCAGGAATGTAGTTTACGCGATCGTCTGCCCCTGCCCCAAACTATACATCGGGAAAACATCCCAGGAGGTAAGACAACGTATCACGCAGCATAAATCGAGAGAAGTGGAGAATGCGCCATTGGTACACCACTGGTTGACGAATAAGCATGATAAAGATATCCTCAAATGGACCGTCCTGTCCAAAATCGAAAAAGATCCAAGAGGAGGGAATTCAGAATTAAGATTAAACCAAAGAGAGGCACTTTTGATAATGAAGTATGATACAGCAGTCAGTGGATTGAACGAAATTTCGGAAATCTACAAAACTTTTCCATGATTTAGCCCACAGGACTTCATCTCCCAGAATTCTCCTTGATGAAACTACAACTCCCTTCATGCTTTGGGAGGCGACCTCCACCTTCAGTCATTCAACATCACGGCTTCAGTAATCTGCAAGTGATTGCTGAGTGAGGAGCGAGGACGTTCGAAATACTGTTTTGAGAGTGTTAAAGTGGTTTTTCAGGTAAGCGGACATCGGAACGCTTCAGCGCGACCTTTAAGCGGCTGACGATGCGCTCTCTCCCGCCTGCCGAATTCAAATGTTTACCGTCATATTTTATCCCCAGAGGCGCCGGATCCAGAAATTGCGGACCGAGCGCCATCCTACAAGCATTAGTGAGCGCACACGCGCTGCAAGGTGAGCACACGTAACCTTCCAGCCCCGCTCTAGTGCAGACACAGTTAGCATGGTGTGAGTCGGCATGACTGAACGCATGTATTCTTTTCTCACAGCACCTCTTCGCTCCCCTACGATGGGAATACACCGGCTTTCATTTACTATTTGAGGAGCTTTGACCCACATATTAAGGTAGGCTGAGTGCAGTGGGACATCGGTTGAGATGGTGATCTCCCAGGTTCAGTATAGTGATTGTTGCTTTCCTCTTCCCCTTTAGTAACACTGTGGTCCTGATGAGAACCCGCTAAGGATAGGGTTCGAAACGCGTCGACCTGACCCGGTCCCATATCATCATTGTTGTTATGGTTGTGTCATTCGAGTGATGGATTATTATTCCTTCTAAAGAACTGAAAAAAAGTTTCACTTTCGTTTGAAATTTACAACTGTTATTATTCTTGCATTATTACAAACTGTATTGTGATGATGGGACCTGTATGAATGTTTTTTGTATGTCTGGATGGCCAAGAATGTGTTGAATGCTAGTTTGAGTGAATTATGTACATACCAAAGTGTGTTTTTTCTTGTTTGTATGTAAATGTATAGTTTTTTCCTACACAATTTTTTGTATTCTCATGCCAGAAAAAACAAGCAAAAGACTAAAAAGCAAAATAGTCTGCAAAAGAATTAAAAGAAACGTTGCAATTTCAAAAGCCATTGTTCATGTTTATTGTTCATGCACAATTATCAAAGTATTGTTTCAAGGAAAGCTGCTCAGCATAGGCAGGTGTGTTGTTTTTCAAGTTATTATTGGCTCAGCCTTGCTGAGTTTTGAGTCAAACCCTTTACTGTTTTTCATCCTTGCAATTCAGGCAGCACTTGGCCATATGGAACTAGTGTCATCCTAAATGTATACGCCAGAGGCCTGAGTGAGGGGCAGAGATCCGAAACTATTGATGCCTTAGGAGGGCTTTTAGACACCCTCTCAGGGGTAGCCGGAGTGGTGTATTTGGGGATCTAAATACAACATTTGAATCTCTTGATAGTGACGATAACAACCTAGTGAGGGAGGAGGATGAGTACTGAGGTGTTCCACTTCTGGAATTACACCCTATCAAACGCTGGACTGAGGCTGCCATTCAACTAAAAGCTCTCTGCTTGGAGCATGGTTTAAGGGCTGCCAACGGCCGATCCACCTCCAACAGACAAGAGTCTAATAATAGCTACCATTCTAGCCGTATTGATTACCTCCTAGTCAGTTAGAACATATGGCACACCCTTGAGGATATGGCCGTACAGGCACGCATGTAGAGCGATCATGATCCACTCTGTTCAAGGTTCATATTTAGGGACCTAAGTGCACCTGCACAACCGGCCACTTTATTTATTTTTTATTTATTTACATCATTTATAAAGCGCCTGAATCACCCCAAATGGTGTATCTCTGCGCTGAGGACAGTTGTTGGGGTGGGTAACAAAATTAAAAGAGTAGCGTTTTGAGTTTCTTTCTGAAAACCTAAGTAATTAGTAGTGAGACGAATCTCAAGGGGCAGTTGGTTTCACAGTTTGGGAGCCAGGTGAGAGAAGGATTTTCCTCCCAACCTGGCTTGCCTTATGCGCGGGACCACAAGTAGGCCCTTCCCTTCGGAACGAAGGGGGTGAGGTGGTATGTATTTAGTTAGTTAATCTGCCAGATATGCAGGGGCCATCTGGTTTATGACTTTAAAAAAAAATACAACAGATTTTAAAATGCATTCTTTTGCGAATAGGCAGCCAGTGAAGCTTGTGCAGTAGGGGAAGTGAAGGGGCCTGGTAGGGAGCACTAGTTACCAGGCATGCGGCTGTATTCTGAACAACCTGAAGGCCTTGCAATGCTGATTCCTTGGCGGCGATCAGCAGAGCGTTGCTGAAATCCAGGCGGCTGAGCACCAGAGCATGAAGTAAGGTTTTGCGTGTGGGTGCGGGTAGGAAATGAAAAACCTTGCGAAGGAGGCTAAGTGCATAGAAGCAGGCTCTTTTTGTTGCAGCTATGTTTTCATCCATGTTAAGATCTTTGTCAATTAGCACCCCTAAGTTTTTGACAACTATCTCTGGCAGAGGCGAAACCTATCACTAGTGATCTTTTGGTCTCAAACAATATGCGCTGAGTTAAATGGCCCATGATTCTAGCATGTCCAGAAACACTATCTACCATTAGTAGTAAGTTGGACACCACAGTTAGAGTGATGTAGACATGCACCTTAGCACTTGCATAACCCTCTTGTCACGAATTTAGTCCTGAAGAAAGCCTAGCATTGTCGTTAAAAGGCTGAAACATGTAGACCGTGTCTTGTCTCACAATTTTCACTGCCCAGATGCCCTAGGTCAATCTAACCTACCCATGTGTCTCATCTTGTCTTTTAATCTTGTCTTATTGTTCCATATTTAAATGTAGGGGACAATAAAGACAATTTTAACTCACTTTTCCATTCACGCATTTGCACTTTTGTCACCAAATAAGCTGCTCTAATGTAATCAGGCGTCAAAGCACACCCGAGTGGCATTCGGCTGGTGGGGTGGGAACCCGATGATGAAGCATGTCACCAACCAGGTTGATGAGTGAGAGTTCTTCTAAAAAAGGAATACCTTTTTACTCTTTCTTCTCCTTTCTTTCGTATCTCGTTTTTCCCTTGCTTTGGGGTAACTCCCTAATTTAATTATTGATTAATCTCGCAGGGGACTGTGAGTATTCCCCTAATAAAAACCCTTGCACTCTTGTTGATGATTGACATGCCTCCTTAACTATGAACCCGTCAAAGAATTTACAGTTACACAACTTACTTTTTTTTTTAAATGCGTGGGTACTTCCAAAAATCGAGTAAGGCTAGGGCGAAAGATATATGCCAAAACATCACTGGTACAACCATGAATGTAGATGTGCCCGTAAAGCCCTTGTTGAAGCAATTAAGTCGGTGTTGTGGCTAGAGTGCGATCTGCCAGGTCTACCTATAAGAATGTTATCCACTGTGCCAAAAAAGCCTGGGATGAGGATAGATGGCAGGAATTAAAATGTGCTTGTGACAGTAACAACTCCAAGTGGTTCTGGATCATGGTTAAATGGGGCAGTGGAGTAGTACCATAGTGAGGGCGGTGGGTGACATTTGAAAGTGGTGGGGCGCAAAGTGATTTGCATACAGCACCGTAGCGAGCGAGCGAGCCCGAATCCCAAAAGGGTGGTTTGGGGGGGAAAATTTTGAAAAAAAAGAAGAAAAATCATGCATTTTCAAGCAAATTTGAGAAAGCAGGAAGGTTAATAAAGCAATTGTGAAAGTGCAGTTATTACATTAATAGATGGCATAACATAGGTAGCTGCTTATTCAGTATAACCACAGAGCTTCATACATTCCGTCCGACCTATTATGCTCAGGTGCTGAATTCAGACTATAAGACTTTAAATAAATACCAACTTGAAATACCATGTTTTATGCTGTCCTGAACAGTGCCGTCCTGCCGTCCTTAGCAGTGCCCACCACATATAGTGCCCAGTAACCACCTAATGTCCCAGGTCCAAAAGAAAAGGTCTCACTATCTACTACCACCGTGTTCAAGTTGTATTGAAATATGTAGGCCGCTTCAAAATCAATATTGGTAGCATGCGCTATTAAAAAAATAAAACACTTTCACAAAATACCTAAGAAGGTGTACAATTCACAGGGACTGGGCAGACACAATCACTATGCATGGCAATTTGGGTATATTTTTGTTGTCACTATTGTACAGTTATAAAATATGTTAGTGGGTCAGTGGGACTTTCTGTGAACACAAGTAGCCCTCATACAGAAAAACTTGGAGACCCTTCATCTAGAAGCTCTCATATCATGGGAATAGCTGTGTATAAAGGTAAGATTCAAAAGGCAAGGAAAGTTTACTTCTCTGAATGTGCTCCCTCTGACCCCAGTCCATCGAAAGAACTGTTAGATATTATCACAGAACTAGCCCCATTGATCCAAGCACCTCGATTCCACCTTGTCGCCAGTCAATTTTAAGGGAAAGATCATAACAATTTGCAACAACTTTTTAAAGGAAAAAATCTCATTATCCATAAAATGGCAGTTTAGATCCATGAAAATGATTTAACAGCCTTGACCCTTTGACCTAATTACGAAAACTCAGTTAATAGACATCTTTTTAACAAAGTTGTCCCTCTGGTTCCTCTAATGACCTATGACCTGCAGGCTGCATGAAACTGCTTTGGTGTTACATGAAAGAAGAGCTATTGTCTCTTTCTAATCGTGCACTCGGTCAGGTTTGTCTCAGATGCCTGGGAACAGGCCCTGGTGAAAGCCTGCCTTGCCCCAAGGGTTTCAGTAATGTTCAACCTTGCGCCTCTCTTTTACCGTAATTAGGTAAATACTTTACCGTAAAGTGCTAGAAAAAGTTAGTAACCGAGATTTACAACCAGGACTCACTCATCAAACTCACACGTGGTTGTGGAAAGGTCACACACCACAAGGCCCTACAGCCCACTGCCCCCTGTACTGTAACAAGTGTCAACGAGGAAACAGGAGACAGCCTATTGGTAAACTCATCTGTGACAATTGCAGGTGGCGAATGCGGTGTTACACAAACCAAATAATATGCCTCCTAAAAAACAATTTAGCTTCAATGGTTGAGTGACCGAGATCTATCTCTCCTACATAGGCGACTGTATGGGTTTGCCGCGCCTAATACAAAAGTCCGTTTCCCACCCACACATTTGCACGCTCCACATGTTTGGGGATATCGGCGTCTTTTTGAAGTCTCAGTTCTGCGTTGCTGGAAAGTCACACACACCGTATGAAGCCTAAACGCTGTGCAGACTCCACCAGAGAGCGCAAAACAGGTTAGTAAGAGGCTTCCTAGTGACACTGTTTGTGCATTCCTTCTCGAGTCTCTAGCAGGCAAACTGCATTGCAATGCTTGTCGATTTAACAGAAAACACTTCCTGCTGGCAGCGAGTGCACAGGACAGCAGGCTCGGCGAAGCTCCATGAGGCGAGGGCAGAGCAGCTACAGCGTCCTCGAAAACATGCTAAAACAATCAGAAATGAGGAAACCCCTTCCAAGGCTCCCGATTCTCAAGAGGGAGATGGCAAATATAAGTGGGGCGCGCGCGAGAGAATACCTCCTGAAGGAGTTTGTTCAACATCTTTTCCCGTCATCATTAAAATCACAGAGGAGGGGTTACCTTGGGAAACAGGACAGCATCAGCAACAGCACGGTAAATGCTAGTGTGTGTGGCCACGACACCGGGGCTCTTGCCGAGGTCTGCTTGCTAGTTGCTTCTCCTCCTGCCCGGGGTCTCGCGCCACTCTGCCCCCTCCCACCCACCCACCCGCGGCAGCCAATCCTGGTGCTGCATGCAGCACCAGGATGGGCTAGGGGGCACACTCTGTACTCGCCTGGGCAGCCTTTCAAACCCGGCCGACTGAAGCCGCACTCCTGGCCCCTTCTCTATGTCTCAAGTATTTTGCTGGCATCGGCGCATGCGCGGGCAAGTCTCAGCCCGGCAATCTCATGCGCGCAGTGCTGGCCTGCTGCAGACTGTCACTCAAGCAGCTGCAGCAGCCCAGCAGCCCCGCCCCCCTCCCCCCACCTCCTGCGCACTCCGACCGTCCGCACCTTTACATTGACGTCGCATGATGATCCGTGTAACTCCCGCTGTTGAAGAGAATTACTGAATTAGTGGTAGCTTTAACTTAAGCTTAGCTGCAGTGCCACGGTGCGTCCAGAGCTTAGTGGGGCTACGCCCCTACGCCCCAATGGACGCACCACGGCTGCCATAGTCCCCAGAAAATCACGTTGACTCTGATGTGTGTGTTACCAACTTTGCCACCCAATATCCTGATGACGAATCAGAAGATAGTTTACCATTTCCGCTCTATTCCTACCGTGCTGGCAGGGTATTTGATGAGGCAGACGTTAGTGATGCGCTCAGCGCACTAGCAGGAGGTAGATCCCTGGGGATAGACTGTGTCCCTACTAATATTTTCCTGCATGATATACCGAAATGGACCAACTATATACTATTACTCGCTAATGCCATAGCCCAAGGAGCACCTATCCCGGCCACTTGACTTGGGGGTGGAGATAATTCCTATATATAAAAAAGGAGATAAAGCCATACCTGTAACTATAGGCCAATAAGCCTTATAGATTCGATACAGAAAGTCATAGCCAGGCTTGTTTTAGCCAAGGTCAAGGCCTGGATTGGTGCTAATACCATTCTTACGCTCCTCCAGGCAAGCTTCAGGGCTCATGTTAGCACAATCAACCAGGTCTTTCGGTTTGTTCTTATATACTGGTGGATAATCATTCTCAGCAAGGATAGCATGTATGCTACCTTTGCCGAACTCAAATCCGCTTTCGACGTGGTTGAACAAATTGTGGGCGGTCTTGAAGGAGATGGGGATGCCACTAAACTTACTTTCCTTGATTGCCCGCCTCCATGAGGAAAACTATGCACAAATACGTTGGGGGCAGTAGGAAATAAGACAGATCCCTTCCCCGTGCAAATGAGTGTCCGTCAAGGATGTGTGCTGGCTCCCACATTGTTCTCTCTCTTCATGAGTGGAGTCACAACCTTCCTTGATGCCTCCCACACTGATGCTCCTGTTTTAGCTGGAAGAACAATGCCCATCCTAATGTTTGCAGGTTACAAGCTGATAATCTCCAAAACTCCGAGAGGATTGCAGCGTGCACTCCATCATTACAAAGAGTTCTGTCTTTTCTCCCCAACACTAAGTATTTTATAAGAAATCAACCATGGTTTGCTGGCATAGAGGGTAGGAGCAGCACCTGAGCTTTATTACTGGGGAATCCAATATACTTTGACACTCCAAACTATCTCTCGGAGCAGAAATCACTCGTGGCCGACCAAATTGCATCTGCTGAGCTTATCCGCCCTGCATTTAGGGATCCTATGAGGTGGTAAACAGTCAAAGATATAGCCCAAAGGTACAGACAGTGCCACAACGTTGGCACATCACTTGACCCTACACAACCCTCTTTGCTGTAGTACCACGTGGAGGCGGTGTTGTCAGTCAGAACTAATACAGGGCTGTTCCTGATGGAAGGCAGAAAAGCCTTGAGATCTAGCCAGATGGAGCATAGCTCCATAAGACTGCTGGACCAGAGGCATCACACCAGAGACCAGGGGCCTCTAATCACCACTACAAGCTCTGGATGAAAAGCGAGAAAGTGGTATTCATCCACCACTGAAGCCCTTGAATCGCCTTTTCCAACACCTGGATACTGTCTGAGAGGCATCCCCACTGCTGAGCACATTGAAGGCTGAGGGTCCATGGCAGAACCCAACAGGATACACAATGCAGCAGACCATGACGCCTCACAACTATCCGGGCTGGAACATAGGATTGAGTCCAAAATATCAGGATCATATTCTGAACGTTACAGACTCGCTGCAGGGGTAGAAATCTTTGAATGCCACTGTTTTCAGAACATGTCCTATAATGGGATTCCCCTGCCTTAGTGGAAGGTGGGATTTTGGCTAGTTGATAGAGCACTCCAGGAAGGACAGTAGCCAGATGGTCATCCCCATGGGGTCCATGGCAGACTGTGATGAATCTACCTTCAATGGCCAGTTGTCAAGGTACAGGAATACATGCAACCCAAAACCTGAGAAAATGGCCAGCAACCACCACCATCACGTTTGTAAATACTCGGAAACTGATGTGCTGTTGAGGGCAAGGGCGTTTAACGGGAGATGCTCCTTTGCCACAACAGAGCTTAGAAAACACCTTCAGGACTGCAGAATAGCTACATGAAAGTATGCGACCTGTAGTCCTAAGGATACCATCCACTCCTCAGGAGCTAGGGGTGGAAGGACAGAGGCTAAAGTAAGTATCTTGAACTTTCTTTCTGCAGGAAGGTGAGTAAGAACCAAAGATCTAAACCGCTTAACTCCGGCGGCCTTCCCGCCGCGGTGCGGCGATTTGATTAGGTGGGCGGAGCCGCGTCGGCCAACAGATGTGCGCAGCACTCGGGAAGGACGTTGATCGACAGGCGCATGGGAGGGGTTAAATCGGCAAGGGTCCCCTGAATTTTATGGGTACCAAGGTGTAACAGGAGTAGCACCCTTTATTTCACTCCATCTCTGGGACTCTTTCTCTTCACTATTTGGCAAGCAATGACTAAACTGCTTTGGTAATTATTGAGACATGTTCTGCTGAAGTCTGAGTGAAAATAGGAGGAACTGGGCGCATGATGGAGGGTTTGTCAATAAGGAAACAGTGTAACCTGCAAGACTCATTGGTCTTCTTGATAGCCTTGTCCTCATGACGCCCCCTGGCACCACAAAAGAAGGGGAACAGGCTTGCTGAATAGGATGTTAAATCGGCCGTCTCGGACGGTAAGCCAGGCTCTGGGAGTGACCCTTGCGTTTACGGTATTGTTTATGGAACTGGCAGTCTGGGACAGTGAGCCAAAAGAGTAAGCCATAGCAGGACAATCCTTTAAATGGTCTAAATTAGAATCCGCACTGTTGCCACACAGCCTGGAACCATCACAATTCATATCTATAATTTAAGCTTGCATATACACAGAGAAACATACAGTGTTCATCCAGGTATGATTACGAATCACCACACTAGTGTTGTGTAGTGTCCAGACCGGCCCATAAAATGTACTTAACTGCATCCTGTCCGTTATGGATGCCCTAGGGAAAAGGCACTTTGCAACTCCTCGTGGTGGGCAGGCAATATTTCACTCACATGTTCCAGAGGGCATGAGTGTGTCTCCTAAGAAGCAGACAGCTGTGAGAAGCTGCAGAGACGGACTAGTAGACCAGATCTCGCTCTTGTTAAGCATATTTGTGCTCCTTGATTCTTTGTCATGTGACACATATGGTAGGCATTTGGGTTCACACTTTTCTGGCTGAAGTCTGTACTATGAGTCTTTCTGGTGTGTGGGGAGCTATGTTAAAAAGGCCAGATCAGTCAGAGCTGGCATATGGCACCTACCAAAGGGGCGACTTACTGGCATGGTTGCCACTATGCTTCCTTCTTTCGGGGCTTCTATGAAAGGTAGCAAAGGCTCTGAAGTTGAACTGCAAGGTTGCAAGATTTCTATAAATTTTAGTTTCCACTTAGCAACTGTAGTTCCAACACCTCTATACCTCTATAAACCACCAACACAAAGGTGGTGCTTTGCTATGTGAGGGACTCCAATAGGGAGTCCATCAGTCACTCGGGTAAAGTATCAAGGCCACTAGCAATCTGACGGTCTACAAATAGGCCAGCTTCAGTACAGCCTCCTCATCATGTGGAAAATTCTGAAGGTGCTGAATTGCATCCAAGTTTGAACTGAACAAGGCCTCAAGATAACTAAAATATTGGTGCCTTGCCAGAGGCACAGCTTGAGAATCTTCTAACAATAATAGGCTGTGCTTTAATAATCTTATAATGAGACACTGGCTGAAATTTAGCTGAACTCAGCTCTGGATCAGAGACTGGCCTTTGGGTCGGATCACGATTTACGGAGCCAGGGCGGGTGCCAAACCTTCTGGAATGAACATGGCCTTGGGCAAAAGAGTAGAAGCGTGGCCTGGAACTGGCAAGGGCTGGGAAGAGACCTAACAATGCCAATCTGTACCAAGGAAGGCACTGATGGCAGAAGTCTGTCAGAGTCCTGGTGTTCCAGGGGGACCTGGAATCATTTGAAAAAGCTGCAGCATTGCCTTTTGAAGGTGTTTGCCTGCTGCAGACAAACATGGCCCAGAGAATTTGAAGCGCATCAGCTTCATCTCTGGAATGAGGCTGGATCTGCATGACTGGTGCAGAGTAAGCCCTTTTGCTTGATGACTGCGCAATGTCCCCATAGAGTGGCAGCAGTGAAGGGGGAGCAGCCTCTTGTGTAGACTTCTTGTGCTTGTAATGAGATTTGTCCTTCCACTTTGTAATGGTCTTACACAAAAATGGAGAAAGAGATTTGGAGTTGGGGCAGTCCCACTCCCCGATGGCTTTTGAATGAATCAGGAAGAATTTGATCCATGACTTCGAATCATGCGTGGATCTGAGAAACCAAAAACAGACACCATGCAGGTCCATAACTGATATTTAGCTCATCCAGCCTGTAGTCTTTAGAAGAGATCTATCCCTACCACATTGTCACTTGAAACAAACAAAAAAAAGTTCAGGAGTGTAGCTTTGGATACATATCATATGCTGTGGAAAAAAGGAACTATGCCAGCGCCTAGGTGGTGGCGCCAATAAACATCCCTGCATTGTCAATTTTGAGGCAAGATGATGCATAGGAGCACTTGCTGTAGACGTTTCTGGATCCAGTCTGGCACATGGGGGTATTCAAATAGTGCGGAATATGTAGTTGGAAGTAGCCAAGAGACATATACCTCTTTATACTCCTAACATTTCATTGCTTTACCCACACATCCCCTTACTTTATGTACTCCCACCATCAATCCGCAATACCCACACATTTCCATTTGCTATAGGTGCCCACAAACTTTCCTGCAACACACAAAATCACCTTCATGCTAAATGAAAACCTACATTTCTTTGCCAACCCATACTTCTTTGCAGAGTCAATGCCTTCATTGTGCTATGTACATCTTTTCTTCATTATATGCTCACTACTCCCACTCTATCTATACCCACATCCAATACCGGAAGTAATCACAAGCCCATTTACAATCCGGATACTCACATTCAAAGCAAACACCTTCTACCTGTTTTCCTAACATCTCCTTCCAACTATGCTTACTGTGTCACTACCATTTACAATCCTGCTGAGTCTACACTCTGCTCTTAAGTGTTAATAAACAACAATGATTTTAAATTCACACGCATGCGCACTCACGGTCGTATGTTAAGTAGATCCTGGAAGCCTTCCAGTGTCTTTGCCCGGCTCTGTGCACGTGCAGCCAGGTACTTTTCCTTTGTCCAGGTCATGTGTACTTTTTCTTGGGTAGTTTCTGTCTCATCTTCCTCATCTGAGCCGATGCTCGTCAAGCGCAACATTGAATTTCTGTCCTTCACAAGCTGAGCCTGAATAGTAGAAAAAAGAACTTCAGTTATCATGAATATCATTTACTGTAATGCAGTCATTACTCATAGTTGAGAACCTTTAAGGGTCTCATTCTGGAAACCTTCACATTTGACAATACCTCATATGTTTGACTGCAAAAACGACTTTAAGTAACCCGCTGTAAAGCAGTACAGTTCGCATTTAATATTCACCCTTTAGATGAAAGAGTTTTGAATCTGCCCCGTTAAGGAATCAGTGTGCTTCAGGGTCTCAGCAAATACAGTGATGTGAGGTCGTTCATTTTTCCAGTCTGCAAAGCAGATATTTCTGTAGTGTATGCTAGTTTTCACGATTTTTTAGGTGATGTCTTCTGATTTATTCAATATTAATTATCAAATTCCGTCTTCTGCGCGATAGGAGCTCTATTGTTGTATTCCAAGTCTCTCCAGGTGTAGTCACTGCCCTACTCTTCTTACAGACATAATGAGGTCTCCTCTATATAAATATCTCACGAGTGGTGAAAATAAATCTTGTAAGGACAACTCAGCAGTTGTGCACCCCTCCAGACTTTCACACCACTGGAGTGACATACGTCAAGTGATGCCTAAAGGCCAAAGTAAGCCTTATGGGGAAGATAAAAGAACAGTCTACCTAAAGGTTTAACTTCGGGAAGGGGCTAAGGAAGGCCTGCACTTGGGATGTGCAAACACATCCTGAAATGATCCCACAGACATATGGTAGAAAAGCGGTCATTTCTGCTTCTGGACATCTCCAAGTGTTTGATGTCAAGTTATTTAACATCTAGAACACTATCTGCAACACATTCAATGAGGCAATACTTTTCACCTTTGGAGTTTCCCTTGACATTGAGAAATGAATGTTGATTTAGACTTGTCTAGCAAGTGCCTTAACATTCAGACATCCTTGATCATGAGGATCTCGCTCTCCATCAGCTGCCTCGACATCCAGACCATTTAAGTCAGAATGCGCAGAAAAGGAATAAAGAATAACACTAGCTCATCATCATCTCAGCATGATGACCTACATGCAGAGGTCTCGGATGCAAAAACCACTGCCCGGTCGGAAGGATGACACACCTGCACATCAGAATAAGGTGCCTTGCCAAAGCAACACCCCATAGAGGCTATCTTCCAAAAATGTCATCCTAGTGCAGTGTCCCCAATTCCTTAATATATTTTCTTTAATTGGCAGTTATCCAGCAATGCTGCATTTCAAGGATTACATTGTTGGAATATTCACAGTTGGTAAACATGGTAACAACCTTGGGGCAGGAATATCACACTGAAGCTACTCTGGATTTATGCCTTGCTTTTTTCAGACAGAAATGCCTTAATTTTCATGCAGAGGAGATCCCAAAACATGTAAACTAAAGTGGGGATCCCGAAATGTGGCTGGACTAATTCTAACAAAAGTCTACCATAGGATTCCACATAAACAATCATAAATCAACAACTAGACCATGTCATTCAGTACTTTAGAGAAGTTCTGAGAGATGACTTCAGCTTGTCTAAATGAGACAGTAATCAGTCAAAGTTTATTTTGGAAAATAAATTCAATAAAACTTACAATCGATAAAACAATCATTAATATACAGTTTTTCAGAATTATTATGGCCAGGTAAAAATCTCTTCCAGCCTATTCCACTGCATCGTAAAATCACTTTAAAAAGAATAAAAACAATTTATGTAACACAGCAAGAAGTAAAAATGCATTCATGTGCCAAATAGCAACGAGTGGCATCCCACTAATTTCTTCTGGTCTAAAATTTAAGACGATTAATTTTGTTTATAAGCCCTACCATGAATAAGAACTTGCTTACAGCAAAAACAGTAGAATTGGATGTGTCGCCCTTCAAGATTCTCAATGCCTCCAAATACCTCCGAAATGCAATGATACTTGCACAGTGGACGTATCCATTTCCCACTAGGCCTCGCATATTATGGACAGACAAAAAGCACAAAACAGCTCTGTTTGCTACCAGAGACCACAGAGTACATACAGACAAGTGGGCAGTGCTCCCGTCAGGGCTGTCAATTACCCCAATTCGAGTGTATCATAACGAAATTTCAGGTGTAAAGATGTGTGCCATGTCGACTCTCTGTTTAGTTCTGTACTTAGACACTCAGCCTGCAAAGGCAGTGTGTGGGTGTCAGGGTACAGGGCCCCTAAGGGTGGCACAATCAGTGCTGCAGCTCTTAGGGGTCTTCTCTGGTCACCATGCCCTGAGTACCTAGGGTACCATTTACTAGGGGTTTGTAGGTGGCCGGAGAGGCCAATGGGGTTTTGTTTCAACACAGCTTTAGGGAAGGAACACAGGCCCTGGGTACCTGGTTGGCAGGAGCCCAGGGCACACTCAGTCAAAGCACACCAGCAGTTCAGCAAAAAGTGGGGGCATACCAATGCAAGAAAGATGGCACTTTCTCACATTTCTTTCCTCCCTTAGATCTATTTAGAAATCTTCCAGCATACTTCACATAGAGGCCTTAATTATGATATTGATTTAAGAGAGTAGGCGCCCTTCCTAAAGGTGGGGGCTCCTTGCTTATCAGATAGAAACCTGCCACAAGATCAGTCAGTTTGCCAGTATGAATCAAACAACTTGTAATGCAGCCACTAAGGTAGAGGCTAGCAGCTTAGAATTAAGGGATGATATGCCCCAAATCTCATCTTTTTCTAGAATCATTTCATAGCCGTTGATGGGTTCAAAATGTATACTTAGGTCACTCCCTGAAACAATCTGATCATTAAGATCTGTTAGGCGAACAGACTTGCAAGATGGCTATGGTTGGTGAGTCTGTACTCCTGCTTCTAGGTCTGCAGTACACATTATATAAAAACAAGCAACTTTCCTCAGGAAAACACATTTTAAACCCAAAACATCTGGTGAGGCACTATGTAGAGACTAAATATGTAAATTTAAGTCTATTTTTTATCCAAATCACTAGTTCCCTATAAGCCCTTTCATGAGCATAGGGTAAGGCATTGACATAATATGGGGTGTACACAGTTTATGGAAGGGTTCATTAGACCAGGTTTCTTGGAACATGCAAATATCAAAGTCTTCCATATATTCCATCCAATGTGGTGCTACCAGGTTGGATTTGATGCCTGCAATGTTCCATGAAATAATATTAATTAGTCTAGTAGGAGTGTTAGTAGGGCCAGTAGGGGGAGAGTCCATTAGCAAATCCACTGAAGGCCAGGAAGTCATTGTAGGAAGGTCCAAAGTACATTTTTGGTCACCAGGCCTCGGAGGTTGGCCAAATACGCCAATCACTAGGTTATCCGGGGAGTGAGCAACAGGCTGAAAATTACACCCCCCCTTTGTTGTACTACAAGTTCGGCCACTGGTTGATCTCCTTTGGCCATAGTTTTTATAAGCAGTCCAGCACCATTGGGAGCTGTGTGATGCCACTGTCAATCTTGCATTAGCGAAAGGGGGTAGAGGTTCAATGGAGTTGTGTGTTGAAATGTTAACATTTCTTTAACCAGGGTTGACAAAGGAACCATCAGAGTGGTGTACGGCCTTGTCAGTAAGTGGGTAAAATCAATTATAAGCTGAAATTGTGTAAACTTTCCTTTCTGTTACTCAAGGGAGGAAGTTGGGACCAAGCCTTGCCTGGTCTCTTCAAAACATTTTGGGTGGTAAAAATAGTCTACTGGTACGATGGTAACTGGGTAGGAAGGCCTTTTGGGTCGGTGCTGCTGCCTGAATTGATCAGGTGACACACCAGCTCAGGGATTTGGCAGTTCAATACTACACAGTCACCTTCCATTGATTTGCAAGAGGGAACTACCCATCCCACTCTCCTCAACATGGTCATGTCTTTGTATTCATTAATAGAAAAGGCAGTATTTCTAGTAAGCCAATGGCAAGCTTTGTTTTTAGGTTCATAAAGTTCTCCTCTCTATAGTCTGGAGGCAGAGTCACTTCTAATATGGCATTATATGGCAGCAAGCTGACAGGAGAGATAAGGACTTATACTACAACGGAAGGTTGTAGCACGGGCACAGTGTTCCTCTTCAATCTCTCGATCAGCTGTTAGTCTGTCAAGAATGGGGGTGTCAGCAGTTGTAAGTACATCTTTAAATTGTGCCATGCCCCCCCCCCACCCCAAACACACAATTTAAATCCTTCAGAGTCAAATCAGAAAACGCAGCAAGAGCTGCAGATAGCGGATTGCTAGAATCAGGCATTTTCCAGTTACAATTAGTTTTTTTTGTATTAGCTACAGCAGGACCTATCTTTCTCTTCTTTTTCCTTTTAGCCACGTGCTCGCACAGAATGAAGCTTGTAAAGAGGTCAGTCGCAGCTACTGGACCCAGGCCAGACCCCCTTTCCACTGCACCAAGGTCAAGAGGGTTAGTCTCCTGGGGGGTTGTAGCCACGGATACTAAATCAAAGTGGGAAGGTTAACATGTGTGTTGAGTCAAGTTGTGTGGAATTTAGTTGCAGAGTGATAAAACTTGGCTGTTCCCCCATGTCCAAAGACAACCGCCTCTTAGGTAGCTCTATCTCTTTTGGAACCACGCTGACAGCCCGGGTCAGAAAGGCGTCCAAGTTAGCATTGGCAGGGGCACTAGAAGGGAGGTTAACTGGACCCATCTCCTTGTCCTTCGTCTTCACTTTCTCCACCATTAGTTTGCGCTGTACCATGACCCTAGAGTAAGTGTCAGCAAGGGAAGAGGAAACAGGGTGTCGGTCGGATTTAGGGCACAATAGGGCAAGATTGCAATACTTAAGTCAAGGAGCAGTGGTAACAAAGTCAAACGAATACTCAGAACACTCGGGGATGCAATTATGTGACTATGCGGTAGACCCAGGCAGCTCCCACAGTCATGGCACAGCACAGTGCAGCAGGTGCCCACTTACCTCCTCCCCCTGGTCTTGCTGGTGTCGCCTCCTCCACTACACAAAGAATGGTTGTAAGAAAACACAAAGGCAGTAGCTGAAACTGCCGTCCCTAGCCTCAGGCAACCAAAGTCCCTTTAGAGCTGCAGGGCCTTTCCCCGCAGAAGGATTGCTCCAGCCAGCCATGAATGCCCCCCTAACAACCAAACATGGCTCAGCACCAACAGTCACAACGCGTTGCCTGGCTGCCCTGCTGTACACCCAAACCTGCCGGCCTCTACGAGTGGACCGGGTACAGTGATGGAGAAGCAGACACAGCAACAATAGGGGTGCCAGTGGCGTTAAAGGCTCACCAAAGACCGTGAGCCAAGGGGTGAAACACTGAGACCCGTAGCAGCAGGGCTGTAAGGACAGCTCCAGGAGGGTCCTCAGTCAGCAGTAATACGTTCCTCCTCCCTCGGGGCTCTCTCTCCACATGTGAGGCGTGTGGGCAGGCACGAGCACGGAATCAGGGGGTGGGGCTGATGCAGGCAGAAACATTTTGTAAATCATTTCAAAGAGAAGTACACCCTCAAAGGTCCGTGGAGCCAACACTGAAATCTGGCATGTTCCCTCATCCACACCTGATCTCCACAAAAATGTTCAATTAACATGGCTGAGAACAATACACTGCCTTTATATTAGGTGGTGTTACTCCTAGTCCATAGGCCGCCTAATGCCAACTTCGGTTCTAATTAAGAGTAGCCTGGGAAATGGGCTAGATTTTTCCCACCCGAAGTTACAGATCACGGGGTATAGTAGTAACTCTGTGGTGGTGGAAAATCCAACTAATTATGAGTTGGAACCTGGGAGTCCACCAAAAATTGAGGAATTATTGGGGAATTGGTAATTCGCCACCATGCACAGGACTTTTAGCTCCCAAACAATCCAGGGTAAAAAAAAGTGTTATGCAATAGGACCGATAAGTGCTGCTACCAGTCATATCAGAAGTAATTAACAAGAGCCTTAGTAGCAGGCCAAGAAATGGCTTCCATACTTTGAAAACAGAGTCTTGTACAACTGGTAGGATTTGTGAGTCATAAGAGGAGCCACTCGATTTTATGGGGTTTTATTAGTTGATATCTGAGACGCAACACTGATCTAGGTAAAAGATTAAAAGCAGTTCTCCAGCGTTGGTATCTTCCATGGATTCACTTCTTTCAATCATTCCCGGTCGTCGAGGTGGGAGCCTCTGGTTTCATAATTTAGCAGTACACAACATCAACATGTCATAGAAACAACATAAACCCATTATATTAGTATCTTATCCCCCCTCATTGGAAAGGACCTTAACGTTAACCAATGAGGTAGAAGTGTTCTGAACTCTACTCTCCAGGAGGACACTGTAGTTTAGATTTCAAGGCACTTACAGGAGCAGGATTAAACGGTCAGCGATCCTCTATGCGAGAAGGAGGGAGGACCACATGTGAATCCATGAAAGATAGCCATGATAAGGAACATCAGTTACAGGTAAGTAACGTATTTTTTCTCCAGCATTGGATCTTTTGTGACCTCCCATGCTTGAATTAGAGTAGAAAAAAGTACAAATAATAAGAAATACCAGAGGAGAGAGAAGACTCACCTTACTGGAAAAGCTGCGCAAAACTGCTTGTCAAACTGCTGACTCCTTCCCCGATTCTCTGTTTAATCAGTAGTGCTTGGTGAATGTGAGGCAGCTTTTCCAGGTTTCTGCTCTACAGTTGCCAATCAGTCCGAGTCTCTGCATACTTGGCTGCTTTTGCTACAACATCGTATGTGGAATGTTCTTATCCATGTAGACAAGGGTCTGTTGGCCTTCATGTGACCAAAACAGAAATCCATGTAGCTATACTCTGTTTGGAAACGAGATTGTCCCTATAAAGATGTCCATAAAAACATACATAGTTGCCGGATTGTCTGATGGACAAGTTCCTCCTATATGTAATCTACGATATCCTCTAATGTCCAAAGAGTAATATTCTTTCCACTGAATCAGTTGCGAAAGAAATACTTAAGGATAACAGGTTAATTCAGATGAAAGTCTAATGGGACTTTGGAATAAAGTTTGTAAAATTACTTTTCCTTTGTAAATTTCGCTGATACGATTCCTTTATTGTGAGTGCATGTTGTTCACTAATCCTTCTGGCTGATCTGAAGGCTAAATGTATAGCCACTTTCATGAAATATACTTTAAATCTGCTTTATATATGGTCTCAAATGTGTTCTTCATCAATTCCGAGAAAACTGTATTTAGATTCCAATGAACTAGAATCTTTATTACTGGTGGAAATACAGTGACGAGGACTTTCAGAAACTCCTTGATTAATCTAGTAGATAAAAGTGATGGTGTAAAAGGGGATAAGTGATGTCTGGTATGACCAACTAATTTTATCTAAGACTGAAGTTCAGAATTCAGGAAGGAGAGGCTTCCGAGTGTGGGCTCAGGTGGCGTGCAGCAAGCTGGGCGGTGGTGGAGAAAAGGGGAGAACGTGTGCTTGGTCGTGAATTCCCAATGTGGATTCCCA
The DNA here is from genome assembly GCF_964263255.1 of Lissotriton vulgaris. Taxonomy (NCBI): domain Eukaryota; kingdom Metazoa; phylum Chordata; class Amphibia; order Caudata; family Salamandridae; genus Lissotriton; species Lissotriton vulgaris. Next base: position 87,847 of record NW_028246711.1, on the reverse strand, counting down.
ATTTGGATAAGGGTGCTTTTTAGATTTCCATTGAGGGAGCCTGTGGGTGAGTGAGTGTAACATTAGTTCTGCCTCAGCTGTTGTAAGAGCTACCAGACCCAGGCAGCACGGACGGCAGCAGTCAATGGTGGAGAGCACAGAGCGAATGGTTCCGGCCACAGTTTAATTCAATTTGGGAAGGTGACTGTTAGTCAGAACACCGCTTGCTTGTGCTCAACCTTGGATGCTTTGTTGAGCTTTCCCGCCCCTGACCCATGGTTGGCATTGTTGACTGTCCTTCATTTTCTCTCCCACTTTGGCCTGCCTCTTGGGACCTGTGCGTAGCAGTTCCCTTAGTGAAAGCAAGGAGGACTCAAAAGAGGGAGTTTGGGGGGGAAGTCTACAGTTGGCTTTTTGCTGCTTGGTTGGCTTGGCTGGTAAATTGACTTTGCAGTTTGGACTCCAACTCCCAGCAGTTTTGAGCTTGGCCATGCCTCCTCCACGCTGGGACGTGTGCGGGCTGAGTGTCAACGACTATCAAAGCCCAGAAGAGGCTGGGCGGGGCAACTCCCCTAACGTTGACAGCTTGACCCCCACAACCAGCCCATTATGGGGAAAAGAAAAACATAGAAGCGGACGCAGGAGGAGAGATCACCACAACAGTTGATTCATTTATGGTAAGGGCAGCTAACATGTTTACTAAAAAGATAGAATTGACAGAACGCAGACTGTCGTTTGGAGAACCCAAAAGTGGGGGTACCATTAGTGAGAGCCCCTCGAACATTATCTCCATTGACTCTTCGAACCACATTTGTCCTGATGCACCAAGTACTCAGTCTAGTCCAAACTATATTATGTCTCCAAAGGAACCACCGGTGTAAAGGAAAAGAGGAGGGACACAGATTTATTAGTACATTTACCTGTTGCACCATCAATCGGAACACAGCCATAGGCCCTACCACTAGGTTTCTTTTACAAACCTTATTATGTCTGTAAGACCCAGATGGGGGTAAGAAATAATCTTATATGTCCCACAGAGAGGTTCTCGTCTCGAGTAGATCTAATAAAGTATTCAGTAATAACAGATCTGCTCCACTAGAGGGTCTAGAGGAATGTGATTGACTGCAGAGCCAGGCTAACATAAGAGCTAGCGAGAAAAAAGACAAGGCACCTAGGGAATCTGAGAAAGGTAAGGAGGAGCAGAAGTTAAGAAAGCTAATTTCCTAGAATATTGCAGGGTTTGCCCGCATGAGGAATGATCAAGAATGGCATATTGAAATAAATAAATATGATATTGTGTGCCTACACTAAACGTGGGAGTTAGCGCCCATATCTATGGATGGTTTTAGAGCATATCAATCTTTGGCGGTCTAATCCAGAGCAGGTAGACCAAAAGTGGCATGGTGACACTGGTGGCAAAACGCCTAATATTAGAATACTGAGTTATTTAAGGACTCAATATATTTTTACTATTTATTAGTTGAGGGCCTGGCAGATTGGGATATATTGATAATCAATTTCTATAATAATAAATTTGAGGGGATGATGGAGACTGCAATGCTTTTGGAAAAGGATATGGAAGAAATCACCTGGCAAACACCCCAAAATAGAAAGAATCACTTGGATGGGTGGTTTTAATATTAGTCTTTGCTATTTATTGGAAATTGCTGTGTGTGGGGTAACAGACTGTCATGGGGACCCGATTATACATTTGAAGCATGGTACTTATGGCAAGTCTCTGAATAGGATGTTAGTCATATGGGACATGGGGATTGAAAATATTGCTGATCTGGTAGCAACAGTCATTAACAAGATGTACGAATCCCCGGATCTTGGTTCAACAATTGATTTTATTATTTGTTCTGAACCCCTAAAATAAAGAATTAGCAGTAAAAGAGTTGATTTTACAGTGTTCGGTGACCATGCTTTCCTGGCTTACGGTCTGAGATGGGAGTTCAAGTCCTATATGCAGGTAGACCTGGTACCAAAACCCTTCCTTTCCAGAAATAATTGTCATAGATTTGAAATGGGATAGGGAGGAGGGACAATCCATCCTTCACACTTTGACAGATGACAATTATAGATAGATCATGATCTGCCTAGACAATAGTGCCTCTCCAGATCTGGCGATAATAGCGTTTGAAGTAGTGTTGAAGGGGATTAGAGCCCAAATAACGCAACCACTTAAGAAAAGAAATGAAGGCTAAACACTCATGGTTTGACCGCAACTGCTCTAAAGGTGCGAATAGCCTGCATACTGCCTTACGTGCAGTACAGCGTGGCCCAGGCCATATAGGAGCCCAATGAGTAAGTTATAAAAAGGCAAGATGGGCTAGACTTATGGATCTAAAGCCAAAATATAGGAAGATTTGAGACTGGCATTACTGAGCAAGGATAGCCGGGAAGGTGATGAAGGCCCCTTTTTAACAGGAAGAAGGAGCCCCCTCTTTAGATACACATATAGAGGAGAATGGATGGGTCTAATACTTTCAAAGTACATTTAAAAATCCCACGCTGAGTGTAAGCAAGACTGCTAGTATAATAGATCAGTCTCTTACATATCTAATTTTTGATTTGGAAGAAATAGATTGTGCATTGGCCCAGACTAATCCTCTGAAGGCTTACACAACTATGCTCTCGCAACTACAATAAAGTGTCACAAAATTAAGTACAATGACAAAAGTAATCCAATAAACAGAAGCAGATTCTTTAGTGTGTTTCTTGTCCCAGCAAGATGATGATTTATTGTATCCAGACTTGAGGAATATCACAATAGGCCGACACGTGTTTCGACGTGTGCCGTTGAGTCAACACGACAGGGACCCGGCAAATGTATTTTTAGAAACTAAGGCACTGTGGAGTCCTGCCTTGATGAATGTTTTTAATGCTGTATCCAAACGGGTCCCGCCAAGCTCTTGGAAACAAGCCGTAATTGTCCCAATCTACAAAAAGGGAGATAGGGCAGAGCAAAAAGTTATAGACCCATCTCTTTAATTGACAGTCCATCTAGATTAATTGGTAGAGTGCTTTTAAATGGATTAGAGGAGCGGGCAAGAGAAAAAAGAATGCTGGCAGAGCCTCAGAATGGTTTTAGAAACGGGATGGGCACAATTGACCAGTGCCTAAATTTAACGATGACCATCTCAAATTATACCATAGGCAAAGAGAGGCAACTATGAATGGCATTTATTTATTTGACAGCAATCTTTGATGGTGTGGGCAATTTTGGAGGAAATGAGAGTGGCCCCCCTAATCAATGGGTTTATTCTGCAGTTATATACAGCAAGTGCCCGTTATAGAAGAGCTGGAGAATGCACAAGGGTTTTTAATTTAGTGAGAGGGGTGAGGCAGGGATGTGTGCTTGTCCCCTTCTTTATTTCTCTTTATACTAATGAGTTGGAGGCAATATTGGGCCAGATATCGAAAGACGTTCTCTATGCGGAGGGCCTGTACCCATACTTCACTTTGCGGAATATGCAGCCTTTTGGCAAGGATGCCGGTGGTGCAGCAAAAGGGCATAGAGGATTATAAGAGATTTATGGCTAGTTTAGATCTACGAGTGAATGTCTCTAAATCTTTTGTTTTAATTGCAGGAACGTGCCCAAAAAAATCTTACAACTTCCATATAGCGGAGAGAAGGGTGGAAGTGGTAGACGCTTTTTCTTATCCGAGGGTACTATTCGACAAGATTTTATCCTGGAAAAATATGGTATTAAAAAGAAAGAGCCTCTTAGAAAATGGTATTATGGCCCTTGCAAAGCTCTAAAAAAAAAAACTGGGATCCAAATCGATCACAGAAACATTAATCATTTACCGTGTGAAAGCGAGGGCTTATGCAATTTATGGGGCAACAATTTGGGGCACAATAGACTTAAGGCCACTTCAATATGAAGAGGACGATTTTTGTAAAAATATCCTGTCGCTCCCCCGTTCTTGTGCAAAATATTCTGCACATATGGAGTTGGATTTACCATATCTTGAGGATGAAATTAGATTAGCCCCTTTATTACTATGGTTAACAATACGGAAAAGAGAGTGTGTACCACTAAACCAGGCAATCCTGAGGTACTGTTTAAACTTGGATCATGCCCAAAGGATTTCTTGGATAAAGTATGTAGAGGATACTTTCTCTGCCTTGGGAATTTGTGGTCCGTTTGACACTCCAAGTGTATGTGCTAATTTCCCAAAAACGAAATCAAATATGATCTTTTTAGTAAAAGCCGCAGGGGACAGATGGGAAAAGAATAAAACAAAAAGCATAGTAATTGCTTATAACTTGCTCCCGCTAGTAATAGATGTACTACAATTGTATTTGTCATTTGTACAAAGCTCTCAGCACTAATATATCTTGATCAGGTTTCGTTTCAAATATATCCCTCTAATGTTTGGCTTCCTGGGTAATATCTACTCGGTGAATGACTTTCCGACACGTCCCTGTGACAGAAGAGCAGCTCAATCAATTAAACATATTTTATTCTTCTGTACATTTTACGGTCCTCAAAGGAAAACTTTAGTCCCTATGCTTAGTAAATATAAATTTGCCCATTGTAGAACTGCACTGCACTTTATTCAACAGTTGGCATGTTTTGTATGTTATGCTTTAGCATATTTTTTTGTAACCACACGTCGTTCTATAGTTTAAGAAGTCTCGATCGATGTTAATAAAGATTCTTCAACAGACGAACCAGAGGGGCTTTTTGGTCTAAACTATAGAACGACATTGTGTGGTTACGTCTGGCAACAGAATATAGGTAGATATTTTAAAAACACATTCTTTTAGCATGCCACCTGATTGAGTTATATCCCTCAAATGCCCACGTCATCTCATTTTTCATCATGTGCAATCCTCACACTCTGCTTTTTTTTAACTGCACAATCAACCTTTGCAGTTGTAGTACCATTATCCACTTGCCCTTTACGAGTAGTCACTCACTTTCCATGTTGGGGTACTACATGTCGCTTGGTTTCACACCCCCCTCAGCACTAGATAACTGGACAACTCTCAATGTGTTGAAAGAGGAGCCATTAAATTCCTTGGCAAGTGTGTAAAACGCAAAGATTAGGGCGTTTCCCTTTTTTATCATGTACTGTTTGTGCTAAAGGAAATTTACCGTCCTCTATATATGCTCCCAGGTATTTAAAGCAGTTAACCTGCTCCAGTATCCTCTTGTCCAGTCTGGTCTTAACCGGCGGCCCAGGTTGGTTCCCAATGGTCATTGTTTTAGTTTTTATTGTATTAATTTAAAGTTTATTAGCAATTAAATTGTGTTTCAGTTTAACTGGCGTTTGCAATCCAACTTTTGTTCAACTAAACAATACAACATAATCCGCATAGGATAGGTGTGATAGGCTTAGGGGGCCCAGGCATGGTAGAATGCGAATTTACCTGGTCTAACCTCCGTGATAGATCCGCCATGAATATGGTGAAAAGAAGTAGCGCCAACACGCACCCCTGCTTCAGGCCTTTTCTCGTAGCAGTCTTCCTCTAAAGCCTTGTGCCACATCCCAACTTGACTTGAATCCAGGTTTGCGAGTACAGTCACTCAATAGCTCCTAGCATCTTAGCTGGGATGTTCGACTCACTTAGTTTTCTCCACAAGATCACACGATCTACACGGTTGTATGCTGCTTTGAGATCCCTAAAACAAAGCTGTAACTTTTTCACATCCACTTGCATTTATCTTCTATCTAGGAAACTACCAAGATGATTGTGATTGTACCAAACCCACTTCTAAATCATGTCTGGTTGACTGGGACCATGTAGTTCTTATTGGACAACTCGATAATGTCTGCTAGGATTACAAAAGCATAGTACTTAACTTCTGAGTCTATTAGTGCTATGAGCCTGTAGTTGGCTAGATTAGATAGATCCCCACCTTTGAAAACCAGATTATTGAACCTCGCCAGCTCGTCAGGATAGAGCCTGTTAGTTAGACCTCTTTATATAAAGATGATAATACAATTGCCTAGTATGAGGGTCCTGTTTAAAGATGGCCTGTTGGAGACCGTTTGGCCCAGGCGCACCATCTTGCTGCCCCTCTAATATAACTTTTTTGACCTCATTGGGAGATCAGGATTGCTGTTCGTACGCAGGCATACCTATATGCATTTCCAATGATGTATTGAACTCACTGTTTACGGTGCCTTTTGTATTACTTATTTCATTTTTTACGGTTTTTCCGTCTTTTTGACTACTCCCATAATACACCAGCGCTTCAGAGTTTTTGTGCTAATCAGTTCCATACATTACAGGGTTCTTGTGCTTATCAGTTCCATGTATTACAATGGTACAACCCATTTTGTTGAATTGAAGTCTTGTGTGTTCTTCTATCACAGATACCTTAGAACAGGGACCACCGACTAACCTATCCGCCAGGTACATGGCTCATGCTTCCTCAGGCACATCTGAGTTATTTATTACGTTAACAGGTCTATGAAGCCCGTTAATTATCTCACAGAATAAGCTGGAGTTAATCCATTTCTAATTAAAAATTAGCTTTGCCCAGAACACGTCTGTCTTTGATTTCAGATTTCCCTGAACTGCTATTTATATTGTTTTCTCAATATTTTTACTTTTTCTCATGGAGTAGATTGGGTGATCTTTTTCAACTTTCTGACTGAATTTATAATTTCCATTTTAAGATTTGTCACTTGAAAGAAAGACCTGTAGACTGCTTACCTAATTGCTAAATATTGTTTTTAACTGGGGCTGCGTGCGATATAAAGCTAGCTGTAAATTACTTCCATTTAATTGCTTGCAGTCTTAATGCTTGCTTCCAATAGTTCTTTTGCTAAGTAGGACAGGCTAATTAACCCTTTCGATGCTGATGACGAGCTCAGCTCGTCATGATGCACAGTTGAGCTGTGCTGATGACGAGCTGAGCTCGTCATGAATACATACTAGGAGCAATTTCCAGCACAGGGGGGGAAAACACCTAGCAGCCAAGGTGTTAAAGAGTTATATTAGCTGTCGAAATCCCACATGGAATACATCCAAGGCAGTGTTGTTGATCGCAATAGATGCATCTTTTCAGCTTGAAAAATAGCCTTGACTTCTTCCTTTTTTCTGGTATGATTTCTAGATTTAGAGCTATGTCATTCCACATCTGCTGCTCATATCTATGCAAGATGGAACTAGGAAGTAGCAGTGTGGGTGGAATTAGCTGCAAGTGAGGAGTTTCATGCAATGATCTCCCCTGTCAGGAGTCCGTGTACAAGGTGTTGATTAACAGTAAGCTCTGTGCAGCTTGAGTCACAACATAATCTGCTTTTGAGTGACTGGTTAAACAAAGTGTAGGTACAATCACTGATCCAGAAACCAAGTTTTGCATGCATTTCTTCCCTTCAAAAGGGATATGGTCAACAATTGCAATGGCCTTGAATGCCTTTCAAGGTAGATCTCTAAACCCAAATATGAAGTGATCTTCTAGTTGGACCTTACAACAGGAGCACTAATCTCCTCGTAGCCCATTATGAAGTGTAAAACTTGGCATTGTCATCTAGCAGGGAATCGGCTAGAGGAGGTTCCACATCTTCTGGAAGTATGAAAAATAATCATTTAATTATTGTCCTCAGTAGGAGAATTTTGTTGAAAGCCTCTTCTTCTTCACCTTGTACATCATCATCTCCAGAAGAATCTGGATAATGAGGTGGTGGATCCAGGGTAAGAGGAGGCAACAGAGGTGGTGGCTGTTTGGGAAAAGCAGGTGGCTCATATAGCTGTGTTTGTGGAGCTACCAATTGAGGGGGTACTGGTTGCTGTGGTAATTTAGGATGAAGTATTGACGGTAACCTGGTGTACTAATGGATTGAGTTCATGCAGTATATCTTTTGGCGCTTGCATTGTAGGTGGTTCATTGCATCTGCTACCATTGTACTTCTGTTCATAATATGGGTCATCGGAGTTCTGGAGACAGTATCCTCATGCGTGACTTGTATCCGTACCATGATATTCACATGAATTGGCCTGTGGTGAGTATTAACTATCTGGATCCAGATTACGGTCAGCATCCTGCCATTTGACAATGAGTTTTACTGGGCTGCATGCTGGTCCAAAAGGGCCATCATAGTCTGATCCCTCATTACACCCCTTTAATGTCAGTTTCAATTTTTTCTTTGCAGACTGGGTCAGTGACATGTGAGCTGATAAAGCTTGAATGGTAAGTTCAAATCAAACAGGTGATGCCACTACTGTCTTTATCAATGATGTGAGATAGTATTCTCTGTCACTGGAGTAACACAGCTTTCAGGTTGATAAGACACAGGCCTACCTCTGGAGGGAGAAGGGCGCTTTGATGTTGTGTCCACTTTTACGCACCTTCGAGGTGCGTTCTTCTGGGGCACAGTTGTCCGTAGCTAAGACTGTTAGAGAAATCTTTCCCTTTTCTGCACCTGACGTTTTGTGCCTTTTTTTGAGAAAGATGGTGAAGAGCCAAGAAACAGCCGCTATAATGCAGGTGTTTCCATGCAATGCATTTACAACGCCACCCTTACCACGCACCTAATATTACCATGCATAGCCTTTACCATGCGTGATTTCACAACTGGCATGCCTTCACAGCGAATTACATTGTAAAGGTATGAACAGTAAAGGAACAGGCGTGCTAAAGGAATATGCATGGCATAAGAAAGCATTTGTACCTCAAAATGGAGACCCGCTGAAGAAAGACGTCACGTCAATCTACAGAGCCACATTTCAGTCTTTTCTCTAAGTTTCATTTTTCCACGTTCGTAAAAAAAAAAAAAAAAAGACCTATGTGTTGGAGGAACATAATACGTCCTTGTGCCCCCTTTAGAAGCCAACGGTAAACATTGAGTTTTAGGGCTGGTGCCACACAGGGTCTGGCATTAGGGCTAGTGTCGGGGTTGTTTATAGGGGGAGAGTACCAGATTATAGGACTCAGGGCTGGGGGCAGGATGGCTTACAGGACTGAGGGGAGGAGTGGTGTTTGAGGCTTAGGGAGACTGAATCTGGAGGCTCGGGAGGGGCTGCAGTGGGTGCCGGTATTAGGTTTCAGGGCTGGGATCGGATTGCTTTAAGTGTTCGGAGTGTCAGTGGGGACGCGCGGGGTACCGTTGCCACCCATAACCTTAACCACACATATGCCTTTACAATGAAATTCATTGTAAAGGCATGCGTGGTAAAGACATATATTTGTTATAAAAATATGTGTGGTAAGGTTTATGCATGGTAAATGCATTTGCATTGTAACACATTCGTGGTAAAGGCATGCGTTGCACCGGAATACGTTGTTTAGTCATACAACCTGTAGAACCCTGAAGAGAATTTTTGCCAAATGGTTCAGCCTGTGCAAAATTCCTGTTCTGGAGGTTTTTTACCCAAGAATTTGTAACAAAGTTTGTACTCCAGAGGCTTATGATGTGGGTGCTGGCAATGTATGTAATTCTACGTCAGAATGGGAGGCGAGGATTATGCTCCTCTTTATCGAATAGCAGCACTTACAGTAACATAACACACTACTTTTCCAATGAGGCCCAGGGAAAAAAAATTGTTTGGTAACAACCAAAGGCAGTCTTTATCCACATATGCATTTGCTACCGACTAGCCTCTGCTCCTCTTTCTTCTTGCGAATTGAACATCCACATTCTCTTTGAACTCATTCCAGTTTTCATGTTATTTGATAACTGAACATTATGTCCTAGCAAATTTAAGCATCACAGTATATTATAAGACATAGCACATATATATATATTCTAGAATGACAGTTACATAACAACATAGGTATTTGTAAAGCGTATGTTGGCGCTGAACAGCAGATGTTTATTGTTACCCAACTCAATGGTACTCATTTTGTCAACCTCAGAAGGTGAAAGGATGAGTGGACCCACCAGGATTTGAACCTGTGACCATGAGGTTAAACACAGGCCCCTAAGGTGCAAGCATCAGTCCACTAAGCCACCAGACCTGGCGTTCATACAGAGACAATCCATCCCCTATTAGACAAACTTTTTGCTTACTCCTTAATCTTCGTAGAATTGGGTCAACAAAACAGATACACCTCTTACCATGTCTGCCGGGTGGGATAAACCTTGGTTTTGTGTCCTTGATAGAATTTTGAACATTATTTTAAGTTTGCTAGGAAAATGTATATTCTATGTCACAAGTAGCAAGGATTATGCTAATTTAAAGTGTACATATTACCAGCAAAACCACTTCTTCCGACGGATTGAAGTAGAAATGTTTGAAAATAGAAGCAGATGAACAGTCAGCTGTCTTCATAATAACCTTCAGTCGAGACCCCAAAGAGAATACCTTGGATGCCATAGCACCCTCCAATGAGTGTGAATCAAATCACGAAGTGTCAACACCCGCTTCTTGCATCACACACTTAACTCATCTGGCTATGGTCGGGGAATACAGGTTTAAAAGGCTTTTTAAAAAGGCAATATGTAATTGAATCTGAGGGCTTTTACTGACTAAAATGAGAATAAAGTAAGGAATGAGAGCATAATCCTCGCCTCAGTATCAGCAATAGAATTATATCGTTTCCTTTACATTACCTAGGAAATTTATATTATTGTGCAGAGCACTTAATGAAATAACTAGGTGATGGATGGAATGCTTGAATTAATCTCAGCCACTGGAAATCGCTTGGGCCGAATCCCATTCTATTGTTTTTCGCTCCCCTTCACACCTCAGTTTGGATCCAGCCACATGCAAATCAGCCTTTTGCCCTACTCCTCATGGGAGCAGTCCTGCACGAACTGCCAAGCCAGGATCTTCCTGAACCAGAATAGAAGAATACTAGGAGGTTTCATTTTGATAAGGGCTCATCAGCCAGGTATAGGTTGACTCCAGTGGAACAGTGAGCACAAGACCAATGTCCGGCCATTCCTGTCACACTTATGGTGTCAACTGCAGCAACAAGGTAATGCTTGAATTAATCTTAGTGACTGGCAATCACTTTCGGCCACATCCCATTCTATCATTTTCTGCCTAACATGACACCTTAGTTTGGACCCAGCCATATGCAAATCAGCATTGCCCTGTTCCTCATGGAACAGTCCAGCCTGAACTGCCAAGCCAGGTCATCCCTGAACTGAAATATAAGCAAACTAGGACCGGTTTCATTCAGATAAGGGCTCCTCAGCAAGGTGTAGCTTGATTCGGGTGGCACAGTGATGGAAGGCAATTTTTACCACAAAACCTGAAGTGAGCCTTTTCAGATGTTTCAGTCATGTTGAAAAACGGCACTGTTTTGGCGGCGGCAAGCCAGCGTACAGTGCGTGCAGGTGAGAATTATGTTATCTTCCGAGCGCCCCGCTTCTGCTCCTTTGTGTCGACGACCCTAACACAGATGTCCAGGGCAGAGATGGCAGTGGGGAGAAAAAGTCCCCACGAGCAGATTCCACCGTTAAAAGGGAGGAATGTGAAAGGTCGAGCAGATGGCCCGCGATGCACAACTCCATGGTGAAGGTCCTTGGCACGTGCAGGAACGCGCCTTTAGGGCAGCACATTTTACTCGAGATGGCTCTGATTAAACTCCGGGAAAGCAGGCCGCGCAAACCTCCCAGCAGGCTGAGCAAAATGAATAGTCAGGTGTATTTAGACAGGTGTCAACAGTCCGTTCTAATGCCAAGGCCGCAGAGAAGCATTCTGTTACTGTCACTATAAGTGTGATTGTTTTTCAACTTTATACCTAGCAAACCCATGAAATTTAATCATAAAGATAATAGTACAGTGTTCTGTTTTCTCAAAACATAACACCTCTGAGTCGTCTTACACAATAGAAAAACGATAAACCTATATGCTGTAAAACATACAGTACAGGGTTTTCCTCCCATGAATATATTTATCCCCAACTCTGTTCAACCTAGTCATGGAACCACTCACCACCTTGCTACAAGCATCCAATGTACACTTTCACATGTACGCCGATGACACCCAACTTTATCTCAAATTACAATCTCCCAGTGACATCCTGCTCCTGAACGCAACAATCGGATGCACCCAATCCTGGCTTGCCGATAATCACCTCAAACTCAATGCCCTGAAAACAGAGTTCCTTCTGATCTCACCTCCAGCTAAGAGCTCCACTGCTCAAACCTGGCTTAAACACCTAACTGCACTCAATGTCCAACCCACCATCGTGGACTCAGCAAAATCTTTAGGCATTACACTTGACACCAATCTCAACATGCAGCAACACATCAGCAAGGCAACTAAGGGCGCGAACTTCCAGATCAATACTCTGAGAAAACTTAAACCCTTCCTCCCAGCCAAAGACTTCCAAACCGCAGTACAAGCTATAGTCATCCCCCGAATTGAATATGGCAGCACCGCACTAGTCGGACTCCCCCTAACCACAACAGCACCCCTAAGAGCCTCCCTAAACGCTGCAGCGAGACTCATCACTGGGTCAAAAAAGCACTCCCACATTACCCCTGACCTGAGAGCCCTGAATTGGCTGCCATTTGAAGCCAGAATACACCTGAAAATCGCCAGCATGACACACAAGGCGGTTCACCTTAAATCACCCGGTTACCTCGCCCAGAAATTGACAATATCTGGCGGAACCAGAAACACTAGAGGCACAAATAATCTTCTGCTGAAACCGCGAAAATTCCGGAAGGAAAAAACATATAAGCGCTCCTTCTCTGGAATGGCACCTAGGATCTGGAACTCTCTCCCTCCAGAAACAAGGCTTATCCCATCCACTACACTCTTTAAAAAAGAAGTAAAAGCTATCCTCATGGCTAAATACACTTGAACTAGTATCTAGAACTCTGTTAACACTGTACTACATGCTTCTACCTGCTTGACCCCTTTGCCTACTTGTATGAGTAGTCTCCCTCACATACCCCGTATGTAACCTAGTTGTACTGTTTGATTTATTGATTTATTTGTATGATTACGCCCCCATCATGTACCCCTCTAGGTAACCTAATTGTACTGTTTTGATTTATTGATTTATTGGTATGAGTACGCCACCATCTATGTAAAGCGCTCTGATATCTGCAAAGATCTTGTCCGCGCTATATAAAACTTTTAAAATAAATAAATAAATAAATATTTTCCCTTATTATCCTTGTGTTGGCTGTTGAAATAGAAAACGTCCCCTGCATGGCTCCGAAGAGCGGGCACAGCCGGCTCAAACTCCCTGTAGTGAGTTTGTGTTGGTCTTGGATAATTTTACCTCAGCTGAGACTTGATTGTTCCTCTTAACTACATCTCGTCACAAGCAGCCAAATGTGTAGTGACTTCAGCAGATGGAACTAAACTCCAGTAAGACTTTACCTTAAAAATAAATTCCTTTGTTCCAAATTAGATCTTCACAGTGACCTCGTGAATCAGTATATGGCGAACAAAGTGGTACCAAAGGGGGTGGTGATTGACGGAGCATCTGAACCAATCAATTACTCACACCCAGTGAACAGGTCCTTGGAAGCTTGTTTCCGGTCCAGGGAAGGCATGGCTTGGCAGTTCGGGCTGGTCTGTTCCCATGAGGCACAGGGTCAGACTGATTTGCATATGGCCATGTCTGAACTGGGGTGGCAGAGTGGACTAAAGAACGGTGATGGATTAAACCCAGATCAGTTGACTGAGGGTGAGTGCTTGTATTGTCAACGCTCCGTCCATCATTTCCTTTGGTTTTTCTTTGTTCGCCATAAGTTGGCAGGGTATGCTCAGACGGGAGCCCCTTGCTCACTTTGCCACAGGATTCAAGCAAGCCTGGCTGGAATGCTAGGAACCAGTCCTAGGAAGCTTGTTTTCAGTCCAGGGAAGGCATGGCTTGGGAGTTCAGGCTGGACTGTTCCCATGAGGCACAGGGTCTGACTGATTCGCATATGGCCATGTCTGAACTGGGGTGGCAGAGTGGGCTAAAGAACGGTGATGGATTAAACCCAGATCTGTTGACTGGGTGTGAGTGTTTGATTGGTTCAGATGCTCCGTCCATCACCGCCCCCTTCTGTACCTCGTGAATCAATAGCCATTTTTTTTATTTCTGCGAGGCCAGCAGGCTGTAGAGGAATGTTTGGGGTAATGAGGAGCAATATATGTCAGCAAAATATTTACATGCAAGTAAAATGTATCCTTCTCGTTTTATTCACTTCCAAACTAATGCTTGAAATGATGTGAACATTTAGCATGACATATAAAGAATGTAGAAATCGTATTCCTGTTCCCTCGTGTAGGTATTGAAAGGACAAACATTGAATGACCATGAAAGAGCGCTCATTCAATGAAACTTCATGGGAGTCACTTGAGCAAATGGACCATTGTGATCAATCATTCTTAGCATCAAATAAATTATGATATTAATTGCACCAGGCATAAAACTGTAAGTGCCCTGTATAAGAAATGACCCTGATGGTCATTTTAAAGTATTGGTATTTTAATGATCATGTTCAGGAGTCAGTACGAGTGACGGTATGTTTTAAAGCAAACATTTCTGTGCAGTGCCATATGTATTTTTTAGACTACCATATGTATTTTTAGACTATTTTTACAGCCTGCTGAACAACACGCACTAGTGCAAGTACTCTTAGATAGCGCAGGCTTTTTAAGGCTCATTCTCTCAAAAAGTATACATATTTGAAGTAAAACTGCCTAAAGCCGAGTTGTGACCCCTAGGCTATGTGTACTTTAATCAATCTTTTCTCCTGAGGCTTGCATGCACCCCCATTCTTAATTGTGTCTCAATGTTAATTGCTTAGACTTGCAATGCACCGTAGCTTCAGCCTCAGGTTGTTAATAAAGAACGGGTGGCGCCGCACACCCTGCTGCTATGAGCGAATTAATTTTTATCAAATTGCTCAATGTGTCTTTTTGAGATAAATTACAGAGAGTTTGTGACCTCTACGCTATGCGTGTACCCTTCCATTTTCAGTACTTTGGTGCCGTTTTGAAATTTTCTTACAGTTCTCTTTGCTCAAATGGGTGTAATTTCTGATATTTATGTTTCCGTTGTTTTTATTGCTTGATTTTCCTTGTGAAAAAAGTGTCACACTTAGCAATCTGAAACCTTGCCAGCTGTGCTTCCCTTATGTCCGGCCTGCTGTTACCTGTAGTTCCGGTGCCAGCTGCGCCTCTCCGCGTGCACAAACCATGAGCTGAACATTGCAGGCATTGCCCTGCAACTGCAGAAACGTAGACATGGCCGCCGGTTGTACAGTGGGGTGTCGGAGAACATTCCATAAAGTATAGAACCGTGTGAATGCTGGTAATTTCTACGTTTTTAGTTCTTTATTTGAAATTTTATACCACACGTAGATGACGTTAAAGTACTCTACAGTTATTTTTTAACAAATAAATGTGAGAAATGATGCCAAATAATAAACATACATATTTACAAAGTAATGTTCAGGATGACGTCAGAGCATTTTGCAATTTGTAGATACATATTCTGAGAAATGCATCCAAGTCATACAAATCCATGTTAGCAAAGATGTGCTGTCTTCTAGTGAACGTTAAGTAGTCAGTTTGTTCTTCACGCTACAATATTTGATTTAAGAATTGCACTGCATATGTGGCGGTGCAGGTGCTGAAGAGAGCTGCAATTAAATGTCACAAATGTAAGTGTTAGTATGGTGGCAGTCTGTGTGTTCTCCTTTGTACTGCCGGTCACTGGTGTATTTAACTGTGTAACCTTTGATCGTCACATGTATGTGCATGTAACTTGCATGATCAAGGTAACTATTAGCGGCGATACTACGTGTCTCTCGGTCCTTTTTCCCCCGCCCCTTCCCCTCCTCCCCACGGGCGGCAAGCGGAGGGATAGCCCCGGGCGGCACAAGCTCCAGCTACGCCTCTGATTAAGTAATAACATGAAGACAAAGTGTGTGCTTGGTTCTGAGGTGTGGTTGGATGACACAGACAGCTCGAGATCCGACTACTTCCAACATACTTGATCACGTCTGATTTGCCTATCATCAACTCCAACTTACCTGGGAAGGAAGATGGGGAGAGGGGGATTTATTTTCAGGAGAATCTTGAAGTCAGCATGTATAAGAGGGTGGACATGGTACTGGCTGGAACCCAGAGTCACTGCAGCTGAAAGTATGTAAGCATGTTTGAGACTGTTTTGTGAAGTGCTGCCCCCCTAAGCACTGTAGCAGAGAAAGTGCTGTGTGTCACTTACTTTATGGTCTTGTGCAAACCAGGAAGACTTCAAGCATAAATAGAGGGCAGGAGCCTTGCACAATCAGTCATTAAGAGTGAAAGGATCAAATTCTGAGCCACACTAAAGGGCAGGGTGCGTAGAAGGCATTTACACTCATGTAGTGACACACACATATACAAACAATCCTATACTTTTGTCTTAACAGCTATAAAAGCGGTTTCTGATGTTGTCAGTAGGAGGCTGCTACCCACAAGTTGGAAATTGGAAAGATCTAGGATTTGGGAGCATTTACAGTCACTCAAGCAGAGTCGAAAAAAGCCACAGTCAAAACAAGACTACACCTGCTTCCAGAAAGAGATCTAAAGTAAAGCTGTATTGATATGGATATTTTGCTATCGATTCTATATGTGTAACATTCTGGTTAGGTAAAACAAACTAGGGACTGCCGGTCATTAGGAACTGTAACCAGCTGGTTTTTAGTTTGGCTAGGGGTGAGTTGCCAGTAGACTTATTATGGTTCTTTGTTAGAACTGTGAAAAACGTGATGTAATCCACTGATACTGTAAAGAGTGAGGTGGCTCAATCACAAGGTGAACTGACAATGGCTAATTTTGGGTTTGGTTTCGGGCTCAATCTCACAGAGCTGCATTGGAATGCAAGGGCTAAAGCTTGTAGCAATTGTCAAGACGGAGATGTGTCATCTGAAGCCAGAGAAACACATTTCTATTAAGGGAGTTAAGGGTTGTCACTGACAAATCTTTATTTACAAAATTTGTTCCACATGACTGGTGACATGCATTCTTAAATCTAATAAAGGTTTGTAAGGCACAGCCAGCTAGCTGTTATAGAAGTTTGAGTTCACACGTGATATAAGTAGGAACAATTTGATATGAATTTCTTTCCCTTGACTAAGGTGTGTTTTCAGCCTCTCTCCTTGATGAAGAAAATCGTGGAAGTTTATGGCTTTGTCCCTTTGGGTGTTTAACACCTACTTGCTTATCAGGATGTTCATATTCTGAACTTAATCTAGGAGAAAAGTTCTGAAACC
This sequence comes from Lissotriton vulgaris, assembly GCF_964263255.1. Taxonomy (NCBI): domain Eukaryota; kingdom Metazoa; phylum Chordata; class Amphibia; order Caudata; family Salamandridae; genus Lissotriton; species Lissotriton vulgaris. Next base: position 70,735 of record NW_028246711.1, on the reverse strand, counting down.
CTTAGCAAAATTTCGGGTGTGAAACCTTAAAGTCTCATCTTGTATTCCTCCAGCACAATATCTAGGACACTGTTGTGATGTTACATGCAGCTAAAATTGTTTTTTGTTGGAGTTGCCTCTGCTAATAGTGTGCATCAACCTACTGGTGTCGGACTGTGCTGTACCTTGTGAACTGAACCTTCCATAAGTCTTACCTCTACTACCGAATTACAGACTTGATGGTGTAAACTTCAGCTTTCATTTTTGTATTTCATAATCTGTGGGGGCTTAAAGAGGGATGGGCCTACAAATGGTAAACAAAGTATTTTTTGTTGTCTATGTGTAAAAGTGGTATAAGGTGCAGTAGGGAAGTGTGTCTGGAGGCAAAATTGCCAATGTACTTGGCTGATGTTATCCGAAGTGATCATGCTTATTTTCGTGATTTCGGGAAATTCGTCTCTCTTCTATAATGAAATATGCTTAATGAATTGTTCCAAAGGGTCTTAAAATGCATGTTCGTAATTAACTAAATGGGCTGAGGTAGTAGCTGTTCTCAAAACGATAGTTGATGCCTGGCAAAGATTCTTACTCAATAAATTAATTCTGCTCCCCATCGTTGGTGAGAGCCACATATATAGATTGAAAAATATTTTTTTCTAGGAGGTGAGGTCAGGCTGGCCTATATTTCATAGCAAGTTTTCTCTTCACTGGACACACACGCAGGAGGGCATAATGTTGGTGTTCAATATGTGTTCAAGAAGACCAAGAAACATAAGTTACAAAAGGTTTTACTTACTGTTTGGTTTTCAGAGTTTCAAAAATAATGGATATCTGAACTACAGGAATGAAAGCAGTAATACAGAGATTTTTGCAAACCATGGGGCAGATTAGGGTGGCGGACGGATCGCCACCGCCATGCAGGCGGTGGCGATCCATCCGCCATCCGTGCCCGTTTGCCATCTATTCCCCCCCGCCATATTACAATGGCGGGGAGGACCGCGGCGGACGGGAAGACCGTCCGCCGCTTTTCCTCCGCGGTCGCCTTAAAGACCTGGTTAAATATGCGACAGCCCAACGCACAACCTGGGTGCTACACTGGACATGGACAGGACAAACTCCATCAAACTTGAATCAATCGTCCCATCTGACTGGACGGACCACCACTGTATCACCTTCCTTACCACCTAACCAACGAAGACACAAACCCCAGCTTAAGAAACCCAATTAATGGAAAAGGAAAACTCGCAACATCGAACCTCAATGATTTGACATCCCTCAGCAACAACGTACTACCGCCGCCAGTGGACATGACAGATGTCCATGACCTCACAACCCACTATAACAACTCGATGACTAGCATTCTTGATGCAGTTATGCCTTTATCAGCTGAAAAGACTGTCCTCTAAAGACTCCAAACCATGGTAGAATGGGAGCCTAAATGAACAAAGACGCAACCTGATACTAGCTGAATGGGCATGGAGATCCTCATCGTCCCTAGAGCACCTTAAGCAACTGAGATCACGAAGGAGCACATACAACAAACACATCAGAATCTCAAAAGCAAATTTCTTCAAAGTTCAACTAACCAATGCCAGAAATTGCCCAAGAAAATTGATCGAAAATATTAAACAACAACCCTCTCAACAACCCAACGCCTCCTCATTAGGTCCCAACTTGCAACAAAACTGCAACATATTTGCCTCCTACCTCCTTGAAAAATCTAAAAAAATAGAAAATGAAAACCAAACAGCAAAGGAACACCTCACAATGATACCGCCATTTATCCCCCCACTCGCAGTGGTCTGTACAAACCCCTAACCAACTCGGACTTACCGTAAAAAACAAAGCGTCTTGGAACACTTTAAAAACTTTTGACGAAAATGCCATTCTCAAGTTCTTAACAAACCGTAAACCTTCAAATCACTTCTAAGACCCTCTTCCAGCCAACATCTTCAGCGAGATCAAAACTTCTCTAATAACCCTCTGGACAAAGATAGCAAATGCCTCGCTACTGCCAGGAACCCTTCCGAACAACCTAAAAGCAGATCAGGTAACCCCCATTCTTAAAAAAACCCTCATCGGACCAAACAATCCCAGATAACTACTGTCCAATATCCACTATTCCCACTCTAGCATAAATACTGGAGAAATGGGTCCATTCCCAACTATGCAGCAACATAGCTCAATTCCACCTCATTGAACAGTTCCAATCAAGCTTCCGTCGGGAGCATAGCACGGAAACAGCCCTGACACACATTGTCCCTGACGTGCTCACAATACTAAACCAAAACAAATCCTGCTTCCTAATCCTCCTAGACCTATCCTTAGCCTTCGATACGGTCAAACATAACAATCTCCTGGACTAACTTGAACACAGAATGAGTTTATCAGGGGCTGTCCTAAAATGGTTTGTCTCTTTCTTAGACAGCCGAAATCAAAGAATCCAGATTAGCCAATCGCTGTCGACTACAACAGCGGCGACCCTGGGAGTTCCTCAAGGTTCCTCCTTATCAACTACCCTCTTCAATCTACTCATGGAGAACTTAACCGAAATTCTGAAACTCGCCAATGTTCATTACCACATTTATGTGGATGATCCCAAACTACACCTTAAAAATGTGATCCCCAGATGATATCTGTTTACTCAATATAAGTCTGCAAAAAACCCACAACCCGCTGGCAAGAAACCACCTCAAACTTAATGCGCTGAAAACCGAATTCCTCCCCAATTACCCCACCACGAGGACACGAAGACATTGAAGATTGGATGAAATACTTAACAGCCTTCAACTGCACACCACACATCATAGATTCCACAAGATCACAGAGTAACACTTGACAAGAATCTCACCATGCAGGAAAACATCAGCACAGCCACCAGAAGAGCAAACTTTCATAAGAGCATTATTCGAAAACTAAAACCTTTCCTCCCCGCCGACGACCTCAAATCAGCAGTGCAAGGTCTAGTGATACCCAGAATAGACTATGGGAATACAACCATATGTGGTCTGCTGAGATCATGACTGGCTCCACTATGAGCCTCCTTCAACGCGGCCGCAAGACTTGTCACCGGCTCCAAAAAGAATAACCACATCACCCCTGATCTTAAGACACTAAACAGGCCCTCTTATGAGGCGAGAACATAGCAAAAAATTGCCTGCATGACACACAAAGCCTTGCACTTCAACACAAGGTATCTAGCCGATGAACTGGAATAATCAGGCGGTGGCAGAACATCGAGAGGCACCTTGCTATTGAAACCTCTAAAATTTAGAAAAAACAAACAAACAACCGTACTTTCTCCAAACTAGCACCTAGGATCTAGAACGCCCTGCCCCTGGTAATCAGAAACAACCCTTCAAGCACTCCCCGCATGAAGGAAGTTTAACTGCTTTTAATGAACAAAACTTTATTCTGATCCCAACACTGGATTTAGTTCATCAACCAGCATCTGCAATTGATTCTAAGGACGAAGGGCTAATACACTCTTGAGTACCTTCTGGATCTACAACTAGTATTGACATAATTTATGCTTTCCCGGCTATCTACACATATATATATACATATATATACATATATATACATATATACACATATACATATATATACATATACATATATACATATACATATACATATACATACATATATACATATATATATACACATATATATACATATATACATATATATACATATATACATATATATACATATATATACATATACATATATACACATATACATATATACATATATATACATATATATACATATATACATATACACATATATACATATATATACATATATACATATATACATATATACATATATATATATATACACATATATACATATATATATATACATATATATATTTTTTTTAAACTTTATTTTTGGTTATGCAATAAAGAACACAAACATTCCCCCCCAACTGCGGCATCATACAAGAACGATGACCTCATTAAGGCACATTAGGGAGACAAATATCACTGGGCAAAAATCGGACATTGGGACTATAAGAAGAACCACGCATTACAATCAGGACATATCAAGAGTGAACATGAGGTAGCAGCCGAGTGCAAACGACAACCCAGATCTACTCGTCCCCATTACCCTTCCCCTCCCCGTCAGTTCCGGACCCCTCAGGTGTGAACAGTTCTGCACTAGTCCCCTCAGAATCACTCAAGGACAGACCAGCAGTGCACATTACTCTCCATGCCAACAGGTCTTCCTGCAGTCTTCCATCCCTACACGTGCATTGCATACGAGTCTCCTCCGCCGAAGACCACTCTGGAACATCCCTCAGCCATGCAGAAATCTCCGGGGCCCTCCGCCCCATCCAGGTAATGGCCACTCTACGCCGCGCCAGAACCAACATAAGCTGTAATAGTTTATAGGCGATTTTCTCTTTCCTAGGCCGGGGAACCAGAGCCAGCAGACAGTGGAGTGGTGTTAAGTCTATCTCAACGCCGGTAGCAGCGGCTAAACGTCCCACCACCTCTGTCCAGAAACTTTGCACCAAGGCGCAATCCCAGGCCAAGTGTAAGAACCGAGCCCTCTCAGCTCCACACCTGGGACAAGTGTCCTCCCTATCTGGTGAGAAGCGCTGCAAGGAGACCTGTGCCATACAAGTGCGATGCATGAAATTAAAGTATGTAAGCTTAAATCATGCATTACATGACACTTTACGTGTAAGACCCCCTATACGCTTGCGCTGCCCGGCCTCCAGGGTCTCCCAGAGATCCGTTTCCCAAGCGCTCCACGCAGGCTGGACCGGCAGCTCTGTGTCCTGACGCAGTGCTGAGTAAAGCAAAGAAATCAACCTACGGCCCCTATCACATGAGAGAATGATGTTCAATAAATGAGAAGTCTGAGGCGTCTCTGGGAACTGAGGCCACGACTCCCTCGCCACCTCCTGGATGCCGCGATAATGTATAAATTGTCCCCCCCCCCCCACCCAAAGGCCCCCGCAGCCTCCTCATAGGAGACAAACAAGTTGCCCGGATAGAGGTCAGCCAAGGTATCGCAGCCCCCAGCTCTCCAGTTCCTAAAGGACATGTGCTCCTCCATAGCCACAATGGGCGCCAAGATCCAGACCAGCAACTCCCTTGAAAGGGGGCCGTCGCAGGACTCGTTCCACACACCTCTGCCAGATTGCAGCCGTGTGGCGCACCACATATGGTAGGGTCGCATCCGGTCCCCTCCCCCTTATTAATGCCACCTGCAATGTCCGTTCAGTGGCACTTCCAGCCAAAAGGTGCATCTCCCACCCTTCCGCATCCGCAACCACCTCGCTGCCGGCAGCAGTTGCGCTGCATAATAATATAAATCAAACCTCGGAGCCTCCAGGCCACCTTCCTCCCAGCTCCGAACCAACTCATATATTTGATGTAATATTTGTAAGGCTCTGATACCGTTCCAGAGTATAGTTTGCACTATATAATACTATTTTAATATTTTTTTTATTAAAATGACCCACTCACAGCTGCAGAGGGGGCCCATGCCTTATTTTATTACGAATTATAAGAGCCAGATGTACTGGTCGTTCCCTGAAATGAAACCTGCTGGGTAATGGGCATAAATCAGTGTCATAGTCAATATATATCTAGCCTGCTCCTTGAAAAACCCAGATGCTCAATATCCCTGGTACATAGTATAGGAAGTCATGTCTGTACAACATATGAAGAAATCGCCTATAATTATCAGACTTCTGCAGGCCATCGGTAAAAATTATTATTAAATTACTCCCAAGTGACATTGCTCCCTGCAGACAATCTTTGGTGTGGTGGGAGCCCTAAGAGACTTTTCATGATTAGGGTCTCGTAAATAATTAGGGGAGTATGGTCTCACCCCCACCAGGTGATACCATCTACTTCCAAAGTAAGCCATTGCCTTAACACCCAGTCCTTTGAACCCACTTCGTCAAGATGCTCATCGTTTTTTCTTCACCTATCCAATACTCTGCTCCCAGGTTCAGTCCCCTCAAGGCTAAATTGTTGATGGAAAAGCTTCACTCGGGAGCCAACTCCCAGATTTATTGCTCATTAGTTATTAATGCCCCAGGCTGCGACGGAAGTAGGAGGCCTGGGTGGAGGAGCGTGGGGATGCGGAATGGCACGAGGCTAGATTGCCCGTCTCCCTGTGATTTGGCTATTTCCACGCATCTCCAGCTGGTCTAGCTCACTTATCTACACATTAACCACATGACGCAGCGCCCTCTCATCCACTGTAGCTCCATCGAGCTGGCAGGACCACCTAAGCCAACTGCACCAGACGTTCTCTGCCAGATGCAGATTTCTTTCACAAAGTTTGTTCCTGCCCGGGGCTTGTTCCCTTCTGGGAGGGAGGTTTCTGCAGTTTTGGAACACATGCATGTCCTTACCCTTTGTTGTGGTTACTGGGGGACGTGGGTGGGTAGAGGATGGAGCACATTTTATTGGGGTGGCAACGTTGGTTTTCAAGCGAGATAGTACCCATAAATAGGTCTCCCACTCAGCTCCGATGGCACAGTGGCGGAGCAGGGTGGACTAGTGTGCTCAGCAGTAACATCCTATATACGAAGCCCAGGGATGACCCATAAGCTTGAGAAGATCTGGAGCAGGTGGAGGGCATACCATGGACTGGATGCGAGAAATGACTGTCATTAGTGCTTTGAATAATATTGTGGAGGCTTAATGGGCGGTGGTCTTGTTTTGTTGTGTGGTATGCAAATCAAAGTTGGTTATACATGTTTTTTAAATAAAACAAAACCCACCTAACCGTTCATGGATCAATTCAATGTTAATATGCCTGGATGAATTACTTCGAGAATATATACAACAATACTGAAATGTGCACAGTCTTCTGTCCTAATGAGGAATATTGAAGCGTTAATTTGATATACATGTTATATAGATGTTCATGTGCTGGAGACGATAAATCAAAAATGATAGTGTATAAGTAGTGTACATGATAAAGCAATTGAAGTTGAGGGAAAAAGGAAGAGGAAAATCATGGAACCCATTATTCTCGCCTAGAAAAGTATATAATTCACATTAACATAGAACTTTTATGTCATTGTCCTTAGGGTCAACACCGAGACCGCTAAAGACATTTTCCAAGCATAAACAAAACAAATCAGATCAGAATTATCTGTTACCAATGGGGGAACTCATTAAGTGACACACAACTATATGTATTTTAAAATAAGGGAATAATTAACCATTTATAAAAACATACCTTTATTTCAGTAGATAGCTAAATCCTCATAGGCTGGAAACCCCTCCTTTGATTCCTACAAAAAACTGTTTTCATCCAGAAAAATATCCTTTTAAGCCCTAACAGAGGCTATGTTAGGAAAGAAACACAAAGAATAGTCTGGACTGGCTGGGGTAATAAGCCAACCCGGTCTCTGCGAAAAAACGTTCTAGGAGGAAATCTATTGTCCAATCATGCTAAGTAGAATCCCTTTTTATTTAGCACCACAAAAACTTTGTAAACAGGCCTATGTTCATCACGAAAATGCCATTCAATCTAAAAGATGGCACGGGAAAAATTAGCTAAGCACAATACACTTGTTCAGAAATTATGTAATAAAATAGCAGCAAGCGATATTTAAAATATTCTAATATTTACATTGAAAGAAAAAAATGTTTGAATACCAAAGTGGGTTTATTCAGTTTTTCAAATTATTAATGAAGGCCGTAATAACAACTGTTGTGGTTATTATTTTTGGTAAAATGAAGAATGTTTTGATTACATTTTTTTAAAACTATAACAAAGGTTGAAAAGTTCATGTTTTTACTTTACTATGTATCACCACTTGATAGGTATCACAATTTTGAATCCTGGATGAAAGAATAATTCAAAGAGAACTGCTGTTGACTTAACCCTAGATAAGGCACATCAAATGAAGAAAGGGCATTCTTACCTCTCTTTCCCGGTCGGACTTGGACAGGCGCATCTGTCTCAGCATCTGAGACCTCTGCTCCATCATTAAAGTACGCTCATAGGTGTACGCTGAGATGTCACTGTCGTGCTGTAGGAAGTACACAGATGGGTGGGGAGGAGTTTAGTAAACTGACAAATAACAGAAATGTCACAGGACAGTCATATCCAACCTAACATAAAATCAGATTAGGAAGTGCCTACTTACCTGTGGCACTAATTGTGTAGTCCGATTTTTGGTAGATTATATCATCATTTAGAACCTGGATCATCAGGCTGTTGAACCTCACATTCCTTTCTTTATAAACTACTGCATTCTAGAGCACCACTTCTATGTATTCAAAAACCCACATTCGAACATCTTTGTAAAGGAAATGGCTACATATGCTAGTTTTTTTTTCCGGGATTGGGAGAAAGCAAAGGAACTAGTTCCATCCTACAGGATGGAAAATGGTGTGCAACTATAAATCTATCGAAGATGTACATGCGTGTTTATTTTTTTATTGATTTTTGTCCTCATTTCACCTCAAAAGAGCACAATTTCATGAGTGTATCTGTTCCAGGTGCTCCATCATCAGTTCAGCGGCAGTCAGTAATATAAATTACAGTTCTGTGTGGTACCTCCAGGCACCAGAACTACAGAGAAAATGTACATCATCCAATGAGAGTGCTCTGTGGAGACATTTAAGAAGCTATCAAAGGATTATAAGGCAAATCACTTTTTTTTATGTTCGGAAAGATTTTATTAAGTTTTAAGACAAAATGAAAAAGAACAAGTACAATACAAAAAAGAAGAAGGAAGTTACAAGCGTAAGTGATCAAATAATCAATAAGAAATGCATTAAACCAAAATACGCAATAGTGATATATAGTAATAAAAAGAAAATCGCAAGTAAAGAGGAAGGGGAAGGGGGAAAGATGCTTCTTCTCTTTCAGTCCATGCTTGGTGGTCATGGATCACCTTTACGAGGAGAGGTGCACAGCTATCTCTTAAAGGCGTCACTCATAATTCACAATCATTTCAGTCGTTTTGGTCTCCTATTGATTCATGTGTTCTGCAATGATATTGTTATATATTTTCTTATGTTCTCTTTTTACATTACATTTTCACTGTAACTCTGTCTTTTATGAATTTATGATCCTAAGGCAAATCACCTTTAACATGGGCTTTTGAAAAGACCATGGTCAAGTGGAGAGCACAATCTGGAACAATCTATTTGCATCGTTGGGGCTTTATTATGGTAGCAGGTACACAGTCCCGCATTGCACAGGTTCAAGTACAAAGGGGACTGCTGGATCATGCATGTACACAATGCCCAAAGTATGCACAGGGTCATCCACTGCTGTGTGAGCATGTTTGGAATAAATTATTCTTCACCCTTTTCACATGCACGTATTCAGGAGAATTTCTAGGACCCTACCCCTCATCATGGGTAGGGGACATTCAGCATGTCTATCACAGGCCAATTAGCTCCTGCCTTTGCTATCAAAATAGGCAGATACACGAGGAGGCAGGGAATTCCCTCATTAATATTGGGTATACTTTTAACAGTGCCACTGCAAGTCCTTACTGGGCCTATGAAAGAAAAAATGGCAAGGAACCTGCAACAGATCCGTATTTCGGAAGTCACACGCTTATCCCAGCTTCCGGCATGAACAAACGTTATCCAAGGACACCTGGCTGCTAGGATGATATCCAAAACGTTGGAAGGAAAATCAAATACAGTCACCTGCCACCACTGAATCTCCACTCACAGATGTGTAGAACGTACAGGCCCAGATGAACGACCCTACACTGTTGCTGTGACAGATGAGCCTCCTGAAGCTGCAGCCTGATCGGAGGAGAGATGTTCAAGTCCAGAAGTTCAGGGTACCACAATTTCTCAGCGCAATCAGGGGCCACTAGAATGACTTGGGCCAGGTCGTTCTTGAACTTCTTTAGAACTATGGGCAGGTGAGGTAGCGGAAGGCAGAGGGAAGTCCTATCCTCCACTCTAGAAGGAATGAGTCTCCTAGCAAGAGCGTTCCTGGGAACTCTGGTGTACAAAAGTGTTGGCATGGTACATTCTTGGCAGTGGCAAAGAGATTGGGTAGAGCTCTCCCGATTGCAGGAAGATGTCCTGTGGCACCTTTGGTGCACCTGCCACTCATGATCAGATAGGCAGTGCCAACTGTGTTCGTTCACCCTGGTGTTTAAAAATACCACAAGGTGATGTGTGATCAAGGAAATGTCTTGACAATTCATCCAGTTCCAGAGGTGCAGCGCCTCCTGGCAGAGGGCCCAGGACCCACTTTGCCATGTTTGTTGTAATGCCACATGGCAGTGGTATTTTTTATGAGAAACTGCACCAGTGTTCCCTTTATGGACGGCAGGAAGGCCTTCAAAACCAAGCGAATTGCTGTGGTGCAGTTAGCTTAGGTGGTGAAGCGTGAGCCTGAAACTCCAAGAGGTTGATGTGGAGAAGGGTCTCCACAAGATACGAGAGTCATCTGATCTCCACCTTTCCCAGATGACCCCCTCAAACTAGTAGCAATGGATTTGTCACCACATCAGTTCTGGGTGAGGTAGTAAAAGGGGCCTGCTGATGGCCCAACTACGATCAAGCAGCCACTACTGCAGATTTTAAGCAGTTTCCAAACCTGGATGGAATCTAATAGGTTCTCTTTGTGCTGGGCACAATGAGACCTTAGATCCCACGGAAGACCCACATATGACATCTGGTATGGTCGACAAGCACGATGCAGGAGGCCAAGAGTCCAATAAACCTCAAAACCACCTTCACTGAGACCCAGGACTGAGGCCGAAACACCAGGAACGTAGGGTGAATGCCCTGGACGCTCCGATCCAGAGGAAAGGCCTGGTAGCACATCATATCCAGAATGTCTTAGATTAAAGGGAGCCTCTGTAAAGGAGTCAGGTGTCACTTCAGCACACTGATAGTAAACCCCAACAATGGGAGGAGGTTCGCAGTCATCTGGAGATGATCTACGACTGACTGTGGCAAACCCACCTTCAACAGCCAGTCGTCTGTGTAAGCAAAGCCAGGCACACCAGACCTTTTAAGGTAGGCTGGAACCATCGACATCACCTCCGTTAACACCCGAGGGGCACTGGAGATGCTGATCGAGATAGCTCACCTTGAACCACATGTAGCGAGTCTGTGGGCCTGCAGGACAGAAACATAGAATTAGGCCTCCTGCAGGTCCAAAGCTACCATCAAGTCTCCTGGAACCAGAACAAATGCAAACTGTCCCATGGTGAGCATTATAATCTGTCCCTCTGCAGCAAGAAAGTGAGAAATCAGAGATCTAAAATAGTTCAATTTCCCAAGATTGGGTCTTCCTAGGGCTCCAAAATGCTTGAACGTCCTGGAGCAAAATGGGCAAGCCCTCCTGCAAAAAACGTTCTAATGTGGGCGGAAGATACGGTGTGTCAGAAAGAAATTACAGAACGTAATTGTTTTTGAAATTATATGTGGGGCCCAGTTGTTGGATGCTATGGCCTGCAACCCACTGTGAAAATGGCAGATTCTGCCCCCCTTAGGGTGGGTGTGCGCCCTTATGGACAAACTAAATCAGCTTGGCGGCTGTTGCCATGTAGGTAGGTAACTGAGGTTCACTGTTCTTGTAGGCCTAGACTATGTCTGCTGAATCTCGTACCCTAACTCTGAAAGGACTGATGTACCTGCTGATGGCATAAAGGGCCTTAATTTTGCCTATATGCGGAGCCACTGGCAATGCCTCGAAAGGCGAGGAATTGTCAAGAATACTGTCTTGAGGGTGTTGAGAGGCTGAGGGAGCGCACTGTGGTTCTGCTTTCTTTAAAGCGCTCTAGGGTGGAACTGGCCATCTCCCCAAACAGGCTAAAATCATAAAATGAAATTTCCGTGAGTGACACCTGGATGTCACCCAAGAAGCGCGTGGAATCCAGACCACCACACCAATCCTGATTGGTCTGCCTAAACAGTTGGTCATATACAGATCTGACCATATGACATATTTTGCTGCATCCTGCGATCCTTAATGGTCTGTGCCAAGCTGGTGTGGAATTCCGCTGGACCTGCCGGCAAGATTTCGATTTGATTTGATTTGATTTTGATTGATTTGATTTGTGCATTTGTAAAGCGCGCAATTGCCCATAGGCGTCTTGGCGCTGTGATTCGACTCTGACTCTTGAGGTGTTAATTTAGGGATATGCAGAGAACAGCCACTTTTTTACTTGCTTTCTGAATGATTTCAGTGATGGACTTGTTTTTATATCTAGCGGTAGTTGGTTCCAGATTCTCGCTGTATGTACCAGGAAGCTTCTTCCGCCCCAGTTTGCTCTCTTGAATCTTGGTACCGCGATTATTTTCTTTTGGCCAGATCTGAGGGTTCTATTTGGCTCATATAGTTTTAGATGAGTTTTTAAAAATTGGGATCCAGTTCCATTGGTTGCTTTATATGCTAAGCACAGTGTTTTGAATTGTATTCTTTTTTCGATTGGTAGCCAGTGTAGGTCTCTAAGTTTGTGGCTGATTCTTTCAAATTTTGGTATCCCTAATATCAGCCTGGCTGCTGCATTCTGCAGACGTTGGAGTTTGATTAGAATTTTCTTCCTGGCTCCAGCATATAGGCCGTTCCCATAGTCCAGTCTGGACAAGGCTAATGCTGTCACCACTGTCTTTCGTGAGTCAAGTGGTAGGTAGGGTAGAATTTTCTTGATCATTTTTAGAATGTACCACAGCGATGATGCCAGTTTATTCGCTTGGGCGTCAAAGGAGAGATTAGTGTCTAGAGTGATTCCCAGATTTTTTACCTTTTCCGTTGGTTCAGGACATCCTCCTAGTTCTTTTAGCCACCATGAATGGGACCAGATTTTTTTGTCCCCTCCTAGGATCATGACCTCACTTTTGTCTCCATTTAGTTTTAGACAATTTATTCTCATCCATTGGCTGATTTTTTTCATGCAGATTTGAAATTTTTCTGCTGTGTTCTCTACGTCTTCATTTATTGACACCACAATTTGGGTGTCGTCAGCGTAGGATATTGGGGTGAATCCACAGTTCCTTATTAGTTGTGCGAGGGGGGTGACATATAAGTTAAAAAGAGTGGGGCTAATCGAGGAGCCCTGCGGGACTCCACATGGTAGGTTGAATTGATTAGATTTTGCTTCTCCTGATTCTATTGAGAACGTTCTGTTCTCTAGATAGGAGGTGATGAGTGCACATGCTGATTCAGGCAATTGTGCTGTTTTCAGGCGTGTTATGAGGATCTCATGGCTAACCGCATCGAAGGCCGCCGATAGATCAAGTAATATCAAGGCGGCCTTCGATCCGTTGTCCAGTACTTGTCTAAGCTCCTCCACCGCTGTAATAAGGGCGGTTTCTGTTCCATGCCCTTCGCGGAAACCGAACTAAGAATGGTCCAACCAGTTGCCATCCAGTAAGTACCGGGATAATTGTTTATTTAATAGTTTTTCTAGAATTTTGGCGGCGAAAGGGATCCTAGCTATTGGCCTATAGTTGTTCGGGCTTTCGCAGTCCAGGTTGGGCTTTTTTAAAAGTGGCCTGATCGATATCATTTTCCAGTCATCGGGAAAGATGTTGGTTTTAATGATTTGGGAAAAAAGTTTCTCTAGTACTATGCTCAGTTGTTCGGAGCAAACATGCATTATTTTGGATGGACATGGGTCCATTGGGCTGCCTAAGTTGATGGTGTGGATCTCTTTTTGGATCTGTTCCGCTGTTGGAGGAGTCAATTGGAAGAAGGTGGTAGGATCTGAGTCCTTGCTCACTGGGATTGTTGTCTGTGAATTATCCTTTATGGATATTTCAGTGCTATGATTTTTAAAGGAGTCATATACTAGTGATACTTTGCTGACAAAAAATTCTCCTAACATGTTGCAGAAGTCTGAGGATAGCGTTTCTGAGTTGTTGTTCTCAAATTTTGATAGTTTTTTGACAGTGTCGAATAGGGTTTTGCTTGAGTTTTTTGACTCATTGATTTTATGGATAAAGTATTTACTTTTTCCGTTATAATTAGTTTTTTATAACATGCTAAGGTAGCTTTGTATTCTTGTTTGAGATCGGTGTCATATTTAGTTCTCCACTTTTTTTCCGCTCTTCTACATGTCTGTTTCTGGGTTCTTAGTGCTTCCGAGAACCATGGCTGTGAGGGGGTTTTTCTCTTTAGAGTGGCTTTTTTTCGTGGGACTGTTTGCTCTACTGCATTCTCCAGCCATTCATCAAATTGTTTGCAGGCTGTATTGCAGTTTTCTTGAAGTGCAGGGTAAGATGATTGCAGTATATCAATGAATGTCTGGTTATCCAACTTAGACCATTCTAGATATGTTGTTTGCTTAATATTCTCCATAGGTCTTCCTGTGTCCTCTTTAATTTCTAAAGTGGAACTGATTAGTTTGTGGTCCGTCCACGGGATAGGAATGGTATCTGTTTTTGTTAGATTTTCACAAGAGGTGAAAATACCGTCCAATGTGTGGCCTGCCTCATGGGTATCCACGTGTACTTTTTGTTTTAGATCAAAGTTTGACATTGTATCAATGAATGAGGCTACCTTCGGGTCGGAGGTTTTTTCTAAATGTAGATTAAAGTCTCCTAAAACTGTGTAGTCCGGACTAATCACGCTAGATTCGAGAAACGGACTTAACAGTTCGATCAACGGCGTTTTTGCACTAGGTGGTCTGTATATAAGTAGTCCATTGAACGTGTAGTTGTTCGTGACTTTTATTTGAAATGTTAAAGTTTCACAGTCTGGGGTGCTTCCTTTATCTGATGTTTTAATTTTGTAGTCATTCTTTGCTATAATTGCCAATCCTCCTCCACGTTTTATTTTTCTATCCGCTCTGGAGAAGGAGTAACCCTCTGGAATAGCCAGGGTCAGGTCGGCGTCTGATGCTTCATCCGCCCAAGTTTCGGTAACAAATAGTATGTCAATATTATGATTATCTATTAATCCCGCTGTTTGTATATTGTGTTTGACTAAAGATCTAACATTGAGCAACGCAATTTTCAGATGGTGCTTTCGGTATTTTGGTATTGTTGTATTGGTCAGGCTTTTAATGGGGGAAAAGTGAAAAGTTTGTGAGCATGTAGGACAGTTTTTACCTTCTTTGTTTGGATCTATCCGGGCACATGCAGCTCGTGGTTTCAATCTTTGAAGTTCTTGACTGGAGTATCTCTGTATTCTTTTCTCTATATTGTTTTGGACAGGGGGTATGGCCCTGGGCCCGGTCTTGGCACGGACGGGCGCAGACGGGCTTGCCTTAGGCGCGCCTTAGGCGCGCCTTCGGCGCGCAGGCGGTGCGCCCGCTGCGCGCGTCCGCTGCGCGTTTGTGGGGGGCACATTTTATAGTGATGTGGAGGGGGGCGTGGCCAGCGTCAGTGGGCGTGGCTTGTGCTCGCTCCGATTCTGGCGCCAAGAACTCTGACCCGCCGCAGCCCTGAAATCGGCAGCGCGGATTTCTACAACCATGACTCGTAAAGCATGGGAGTACCTACCTAACAAGCAGCTGGCATTGACTGTCAGAAGGGCACAGCTAGCTGAGGAGAACACATGTTTCCCTAAAGCCTCAAATCTCTTTGACTCTCTATCTTGCAGGTGGTAGGTGTCCGAGGAGGGGACATAGGAAACAAATTTGGATTAATCCTGTAAGTGGAAACCTGAACTGCCAGGCTTTTTGGAGTAGGATGTTACATAAAAAAAACAAAAAAGAAAAAGGTTGTGGGGGAATAGGTAATGAGTTTGAATAAATTCCCCAAGCCAGAATTACCAGGCTTTCCAGAGTAGGGTGTTGCTTCAAAAAAAGCAAGGTTACTCGGAGCAGGTCTGTGGGGTTGTGCAACCTATCTAATTAAAGGTGGGCAGGACCAAGTTTTAGCCCAAGTGCCTATGAAATTGTCGGTCATGGCTTTGTTGAATGAGGTCTCGGAAACGTCAGTGAGGACATTGGTTTTTACCTCTGCAGAAAGTTACTCTTAAGTCCAAGGCTTCAGATGCCTATCTGATGACCACGGAAAATAAAGCGGTCTCTGCCGTCGAACGACCTAGAGGAGAATCCAGGCCCATGTCTTAGCCCGTGTCAAATCCACTATCCCCTTGTAGGTCCAAGTAGAAAGTATCATCATTATCTTGGAGGAAGCAATTCATCCCCATCATCAGGGGAGGGGAATTCATCACCAAAGGCTGGTTGGCTCTAGTCCAAATCCGATCCCAAGAATTGTTTTAGTGATGAAGGAGTGACGCAAAGGTGTAGTTTTGTGTGAAGCAGAGTGAACTAAAGGTGGTTGTGTTGGGCATGTTGCAGGTCCGACCTCTGTTGAAGTTGTGACTAATTTGGATCACAGTCAGACACGACAATGGGGTCGACGACCTCTGGCTTTGATTTGGCAGGAACTGATGTGAATTGTGGTGCAGGATATCTAGTCGAATTTGGAGTCAGCTCCGAAGTCTAAGCTGGACCCGAAATGGGTTTGAGAGGTGCAGAGGATGAATCTGTCGGTAGTAACCCAACTGGATGCCTCCGCAAATCCATGGGCCGGAAGGTGTGCCAGAGGTAGCTAGAATGGTGGCATAGATGCGCAAACTGGTTTCCATGAAAGCCTTAATCTGTTGTGACATCGCCAATGGCGCTTTGAAATTCAAGGTCAACTGGAATCAGCTGCAGGATTGGCTTCTTGGCGAGGGAGAAGAACTAGGGGCACCTTGACATCCTCGCAACTTCTCAGCGGGAGAGTGGGAAAAGCCCTGGTTGGCCTTCTTATTTTTCTTTTTGTAGTTTGACTTACCCACAGACTTGGACAGCAGTTGGTCCGCACTCTTGACTTAGAGCGGGAACATGGCGTACAAGATTACCTGACGGGTTTAGTGATATACAGCTTGGCTTTGCGATAACTTACCTTTGGGTGCATTACGGCGCACTCCTCGCACAAGTTGAAGTCATGGCCCAACCAAAACATCAAAGACAGACCTCATAGTGATCGGTCACAGACATCTGTTTGTGACAGATCCTATGATGCTTAAACCCTATAATTTTAGGAAAGGACACTTTCCCTTGCATACCGAAAATGTATTTGAGAAAAAACGTGTCCATTAAAAAGTTAGAAGCAAGCTCCATATCTGCGTACAGAAAGAAAGGAATTGAAGTCTGAGCATTTAGGTGGCACTTATAAATGGCTCAAGCCATCTCTTCTGTTGTGGAATGGGATTCATACAGAGCCTCACAACACTACCTCCTTGCACTCAGGTGAATACCTGGGGATATTCTAAAAGTGAGGAATTTGCAGTTAGATGTATCCATCAGAAAATACACACAGTAATGGAGTTCAGCCGTAGGGTTCTACAACAATGGAGGCTAAAACCATTCTTATGGTTCTCCACCACCACCATAGTGTCTTAGCTCATTTGTGGCAGTTCCTACCCCAACTCAGCAGGCTAGCACAGCCGCTGAAGTGCGATACTACTACAGGGACCTCGTAGTTCAGGAAAATATCGGGCAAGAATTGACTTAGGTGCAAGTTGACTGTTTGTTTTATGTAAGCAATTGCTAAATGCGGGAGCCCATGGGTCAGTTTATATTTTGCCATAGCACTCATTACTCTTTTCAAGATGCAGTTCTAGTGCAAGATACAGTCTCTCAACACTGCCTTGTGTTTTACCTTTCTGTGTGAACATATTTTTGTCCTGCGGTGGTTGCAGTGCATGCTTTGCGATCAAACTAGGAAGTCAGCATTGAAGAAAGCACCATAGCAAGCCTGGGTAAGTGGTCATCTGTCCTTGGAAGCTGCAGTTTCCAAGGTCTCTGGCAGGTGCGGGGCTCACTCCAGTATGTCGATGATGACATCTCTGTCCCAGCATGTCAGCAGTGACCTCTCCTCCTGTAGGCCAAGCACTCTTCTCCTCTGTGCGAGCAGGAATGCAGGCTTCTAGGTGCTAGGCCGATCCACTGCTTCTCCAGAAAGTGGCGCTGACATCAATTTGATGTCCCCCTCATCTGTGGGAGACTCGCTGTCATACACTCCCCATCCTGGAGCACAGCAGCTCTTTTGAGTATTCGACAAAAAACTACCTCTTTTGGTCAAGAAGAACTTGTAAACTGGAATAAGTGCAATGGTTTAGATTCCATTTTGATACTTTTTTTTATCCAGCAGGGGGTTGTTAAGCCACTGTTTAAAAATCTGAAACTGGTTTCAGGTGGTTCCTTTTCAAATGTACTTTCTGGCTGCAGAATATTGTGCAAGGTGATGGCTCTCACAAAAGGCAGCGATCATACTGACTTCAAGCAGGGGTATCCAAAACATAGGTACAATGAAGTGTGAAGACTCACCCTCTCTCCCCTACCCCCCCCCCCCCCCCACCAAATGGCTGTCTTCAAGAAAGACCAATCAGCAATCACTTGTAAAAAGGTCCTCATAGAATTTCAAAGGGTAG
Organism: Lissotriton vulgaris; assembly: GCF_964263255.1. Classification (NCBI taxonomy): domain Eukaryota; kingdom Metazoa; phylum Chordata; class Amphibia; order Caudata; family Salamandridae; genus Lissotriton; species Lissotriton vulgaris. Next base: position 52,396 of record NW_028246711.1, on the reverse strand, counting down.
CCTTGTCTCTATTCCCCGCCACTTTAGTGTCTGGATCTCCTCCCTTCAGCTCCAGAAATGCAGGCATTCCATTGTCAGTGGAAGATATAAGTCAAACAAGGGGCATCAAAAATGGATCTTGCTGATCCTAGCAACCATACTCTCACCACAACACAGTTGTGTCAACTTCCATACTTTACACACTCGCACTCGACATGCACACGGGATGTCACATCCAAGCTGAAATTTACATGAGAGGGGATGGTAGGCTGCACACTTGAAACTGAAAAGAGGTCTGCTCTGTACTATCAATCCACCCCTCCAAACCTCATTATGGTCATCCTTGAAAGCCTGGTCTGTGGCAGACTTTGGCAATGTCCTCCACTTCCTTGAAGCCACTTCTTATGAAGATGCGGTCTTACCATTGACTTTCTTCAAAGACTTCTTCAGAGAAGCTCTTTCACCCCTAACCTTGGCGAGATTCTTCCCTTCCTGAAGAAGCCCACACAAGAAACCGATGACCTGGCCAATTACTGGCCTATCGCTCACCTAACCATCATCAGCAAGATCACTGAAAAGCAGTCTAAAAACAAATCCAATATCTTGAACGAAGGGGGGCTAGATGAATGGTCCGGAGAGGAGCCACAGGAGGTGGTCTGAAACCTTGGAGTGCGGCCTATAGGTGGTTTTTTGGCTGCTGGAGGAACCTTGGGCTTTATTAGTCCAAATGAATACAAAGTTCTTGCAGTGGAAGAACCAGACACCTGCATAGAGCAACAGCAAGGAGTAGTTCCTTACCTGTAACTCCAGTTTTGTAGTAGGGGTATCTCTGTTATAGTAATAATCTAGTGAATAGTCCCGCCTATGTGCGTGGACCCCGGAGCAATCAAAAATAATCTCTTAAACTGTCTTCAGTGCAGTCCTGCATAGACACTTAAGAGAAAGTTAAAGACAATAATGCAGCCTATATTCACAAGGCTACACTGTCCAGTACTTAAACTAGAAATGCAAAGGATATTCCACCAATATCACATTTAACACAGTCTGCTAAGTTTCACCAATAGAGAAACTTCCCCTTCACAAAATCCTTGGAATGATAGAGAAGAAGGGATGGACAGACAAGCCCCATAGGCTGCCATTATGTGTCTGGAAAAGGGATACCGTGCCTTTAAAGAACTCTCCAGAGACCCTCGGTATCACAGGATGCACAGCAATAGTCCTTTTACTTTCAGTTCTTTTTGAAGGTGCATAAAGCAAGGCCTGTAGCATACATTACAGTACTATTTTCTCCACCGGGGAGGAGGGCAGGCGCTTATGACTATAACAGAGACACCCCTACTACAGAACTGGAGTTACAGGTAAGAAACTACTCCTTCTCTAGTAGTGGATCTCTGTGTATAGTCAATCTAGTGAATAGAATGGCAAGCCTATCCCCACAAACAACCCGGCGGTGGAGGAAAAAGACAACACCACTACTGTTCAAACAGATTTCTCAACGGAGCCTGCCCAACCTGAGCATCTGCCCTGGCATCAGAGTCCAGACAGTAGTGCTTAGCAAAGGTATGGACCGACTTCCAAGTGGAAGCCCTGAAGATCTCTGCAATGGAAACATTTTGAAGCAAAGCTGTTGTAGCTGCTTTGCCCCTGGTAGAATGAGCCTTAGGCTTACCCCTAAGGCCTTGTTCGCTTTCTGATAACATAGCTGGATACATGACACAATCCACCTAGAGATGGACTGTTTAGAGGTAGCCAGACCAGTCCTGACCGACCCATAGTTAACAAACAATTGGTCGGACCTACGAATCTCCTTGGTATTATCCAGGTAGAATTTCAACACCCTTCTGACATTCAGGGAATGAAGAGACCGTTCCGCTGGAGTGGAAGAGTTCTGAAAAAACGTTGGTAAAGTTATAGTCTGATTAACATGAAAATCAGAGATCACCTTAGGAAGGAACTTAGGGTGAGTACGCATGACAACCTTAGCAGCATGAAATACAGTATAAGGTTCCTGGCAACACAATGCCTGAATTTAACTCACCCTGCGGGCAAATGTAACGGCCACGAGGAACGCCACCTTCCACGACAGGTGCTGCAGTGAAGCCTTGTGAATAGGCTCGAAAGGTTCCTTCATTAATCTGGAAAGCACCACATTCAGCTCCCAAGAAGGCGAAGGAAGCCGAACAGGAGGGAACACCTTCTTCTATCCTTCCAAAAAATCCTTTATCACAGGAATCTGGAAGAAGGATGTTTGCGAAGGGCATTTCCTGTATGCAGTCAATGCAGCGAGGTGACCCTTAATGGAATGGAAATTAAGGCTAGACTGAGCTAGATGCAGAAGGTATGGAAGGATGACATCCTCCTTGCAGGTCGTCTGATCATAGTTCTTAGACGTGCACCAGATGCAGAATCTCTTCCACTTGTAAGCGTAAGAAGTCCTAGTGGAAGGCCTCTTAGCCTCCTCCAATATGTCCATGCAATCCTCAGGAAGATTCAAGTGGCCATATTGCACTATCTCAGGAGCCATGCCGCCAAACTAAACGATGAGAGGTTGGGGTGCACCATCCGCCCCCCGAACTTCGTGAGAAGGTCCAGCCAACACGGCAGCTGCCGGTGAGGTAGGAGCGACCGGTGAAGCAGGTCCGTGAACCACCACTGTCTGGGCCATTCCGGAGAGATGAGGATCATTCGCGCCCTGGACAGGGACAGCTTGATGAACACCGCCGGAATCAGGGGAATGGGTGGAAAAGCGTAGAGAAAGCTGTTCGACCAGCTGATCCATAACGCGCTCCCCAGAGTCCCCGGCTGGTAATACCTCGAGGCGAAGTCGCAGCATTTTCTGTTTTCGACGGTAGTGAACATATCTACGTCTGGAGTGCCCCACATGGAGAAAATGTCGTCGAGCACCTCGTCGTTTGGGACCCACTCGTGGTTTTCTTGGATCAACCTGCTGAGGGTGTCCGCCTGAACATTCTGCACACCTGGCAGATGAGTCGCCATTATCGTCAATCCTCTGGCTAGCAGCCAGTGCCAGATCGCCTGCGCTTCTTGTGACAGGGTGCGCGATCTTGAGCCCCCCTGCTTGTTGAGGTAATACATAGTGGTTGTATTGTCCGTCTGCACAAGCAAGGATTTGGTCTGGAATGACAGATGAAAAGCCTTCAGTGCCAAGTGAACAGCTCTGAGTTCCAGGAAATTGATGTGATACATGGACTCCGCCGGAGACCACGTTCCCTGGATCTGTAGATGGTCTGAATGCACTCCCCATCCCTGGAGAGACGCATCCGTCACGATAGTCTGAGTGGGAATGTCCTTGTGGAAAGGAACTCTGAAGAGATTCTCCGCTGAGCACTCAGTGACTGTCGGGCGTGAAGCGACAACCGGACCCTGTCGTCCCAGCACCCTCTGTTCTGGTCCCACTGATCCTCCAAACATTTCTCCAGCGGCATCATGTGTAGACGCGCATGTGGAGTGTGGAAGTTGCAAGAGGCCATCAACCCCAGTAGAGAAGACACAGTCCTCACTGTTGTAGATGGAGCAGCTATGAGAGTCTGAGCCTTCCGAAGGATCGATAAGCGTCTCTCCTCCGAAGGAGACACGCTTGCTGACAGCGTATCGATGGAGGCTCCAAAGTACTGGAGGCACTGGACAGGAATCGGGACAGACTTGGACATATTTATGTGCAACCCCAGCTGGTTCAGCAATACGGCCGTCCTGTTGAAGTGCAATTGTGCTTCCTGGAAGGTGGAGGCCTTGATCAACCAGTCGTCCAGGTAAGGGTAGACAAACACTTTGGTCTTGCGCAGGTGAGCTGCCACCACAGCCATGCATTTCGAAAAAGTCCTGGGTGCAGACTTCAGTCCAAACGGTACTACGGTGTACGGATAGTGGTTGGTGCCGACGAGGAAGCGCAGGAACATCCGGTGTTTCTGTGCAATGGGCACATGGAAGTACGCATCTTGCAGATCAATCGCGCAAAGCCAGTAGCCGAGGATAGATCTGGTGCAAAGACAGCATGCAAAACTTTTCCCTGCAATCCATTTGTTTGCTTGTCGCAAATCCAGAATGGGCCTGAACTCGTTCTTATCCTTTTCTGCACTAGGAATAAACATGAGTAAAGACCCTTTCCCCTTTGAGACAAAGGGACGTCTTCTATCGCCCTTTTTCTTAACAGGATATCGGCCTCGGCCTAAGCTCGCGCAGTTGGAACTGCGAGCAAACCAGTGGAATTGCTGGAGGAGGGGTGGTGAAACGAAGACTGTATTCATTGTAAAACAATATTCAGCACCCACTTGTCCTGAGTAATTTTTCTCCACTCTGCCAGGTATTGTTGGATGCTTCCCCCCCCACCAGAGCGGGTAACGGATGAGGAGGAAGTAGCACCTCAGGGCCTAGACCCAGCCGGGCCTTTGGGCGTCGAGGAGGACTGCTGGCCACCTCAGCCCCTCTGTCGCTTCTGGAAAGGCCGCCTCAGGTACTGCTGCTGCTGATGTTGCTGCTGGCCAGTTTGACAACCCTGCCCCCTGCCCTGTGCACCAAAACGCCTCTGGAAGGGGCGGAAAGTCTTCTTCTGCTGCTTCAGCTTCTCTAACCAGACGGCCGTCAGGGTTTCAGCCTCCGCCTTCATGCGGGCCATCTCCTCATCAGCGTGTTTTCCAAACAATGTCGCCCCAGAGAACGGCAGGTTGGCTACCTTCTGCTGGGTCTCAGGTTTCAGGGACATCAGGCGCAACCAGGCATGACGTCTCAAATTTATCCCATGGCAGGAGCCATGGGCAGCCAAGAGCGAGAAATCCGCTGCCGCGCTGATCAACTGATTGGACACCAACATGCCCTCGTTGATGATCTACTGAAAATCCTCCCTCTTGTCCCTAGGGAGATGCTGCAGAAACTGCTCTAGGGAGTCCCACAACGACCGGTCGTATCGTCCTAGGAGAGCCATAGCACTAGCGGCTTTCATGGACGTAGCTGCCGTACTGCAGACCTTACGACCCGCAGAATCCATCTGCCTACTCTCTTTATCAGGGGTACCGTGGATGATGGAGTAGTAGCGTGTTGTTTCCTGGCTGCCGTGACGATCACCGAATCTGGTACCGGGTCTGATCTGAGGAAGGCCAGATCGGAGTCAGGTGGTCTATATTTCTTTTGCAACCGTGAGGGGGCGGATCTTGTTGATGCCGGCGTTAGAAACAATTCCATCGCCGGTTCTTCCAGCCCCGGCACCAAGGGCAACAGTGGTCAAGACAGTTGCCGCTTATGTAGGGTCTCGAAGATCACTGACGTAGAAGGTGTGGGCACCGTCAGGGTAATACCCAGCTTCGCTGCTCCTCCGAATAACACTTCGTGAAATGACACAATGTCGTCCACTGGCGAAACTCTCGTGTGGGGGGAGTCTGACAGAGTGGGAGAATACTCCCGAGCACTGGACGAATCCGTTTGACGGGATCTCGACCTGCCTCTTCTGTGACGACGCCGGGACCGTGTAGATGAACGACGGCCACTCCTAGAGCGGTGTCCCCGCCCGGAACGTGATCTGGAGCGTGATCTGGACCTCCGAGGCCTTGGACGCTCCACCGGCCTGGCGGGAGTGGCTGCTGCGGAGGCAGAACCGGACGCTTCGGCTGTGGCGTCCCCTTAGGTGGTGAAGGGAAGCGCGGCATCGAGACAGACCTCGGACCTCGGAGGAGGCCGTGGCGGAAGAGACGGAGGACCATGAGGAGGTGGTGGAGGCAGAGGAGTAGTAGTCTTCGGAAGAGGAGGAAGATGAGTCCTCGGAAGTGGAGGAAGAGGTGGAAGAGTGGGATTCTCCTGCGGCAACAGAGGCGTAGGCGACCTTGGCCGAGGAGGTGAGTAAATTTGAGAGTACTTTGAGTCGGAAGATCTAACCACTCTCTTCTTCTTTGCAGGTCTTCGCGATGAAGTCCTAGAGGAAGACCTTCTACTAGACGAGCGCCGGCGCCACCGCGACCGGGGGCTCGTAGAAGCAGAGGACAGGCTGACCACTGAGCCCGGGGACGCCATCCTTGCCCTGGATCACCTCCTGGAGGTCGACTTCTCCTTTCTGGACGTCAACTTCTTCCTCAACGTCAAAGGAATCAACACCGATACATCCCTCAACGCCGACCTCCTTTTCCTCGCTTGCTCCTAGACGTCGAACGGTGAGACGACCTCGACGGCGAACGGCGGTGTCGCCTCGACGGCGAGCGCCGGCGCCTAGACCCATCACAACGCCGATGACTCCTCGACATTGATGTAGTTCTTGACATCGACCTCGTCCGAGGTCTCGACGTCAGCCCCCTCGACGTCGAACGGCGACGCCGCTTCGACCCAGAGCCCTGGGTCAACGAGGAGCACATGGTGGTCAACAATCTCGAGACCGTCGACGGAGATCTGTGCCGTTTTCTGGCCTTCTCTTGACTGGGGAGCCCCCCAGAGGCTACAGCACGGGCAGAGGCCTCAGATCCTGTCCTCCCATGCCCAGACCCACCTTGATCCTGAAGTTTCCTCAGATCCAGGCCTTGGAGCAGGATCCTCTCTCTGTCCCTCAGGGTCCTCTTGGAAAAGGACTGACAGATCTCGCAATCTTCAGGGACATGGGATGAAGGGAGACAGAGGATACACACTCTGTGGACGTCCGATTTGGCCTTCTTCCAGGCACATTCAGGGCACCTGTCGAACAATGCAGGCATTTTCGACAGAAAAATGGCACTAAACTGGCAAAAAACCCCAGCAAATGGAAGAAGCAGTAGGCAGACGTCGAGTGAACACCCTAAAAACTTGAAAAGTGTCAAAAAATTCGAATTAAACCCAAAAAGGGAGAGCTCAATGTTCCAGGGTCCTGCTAGCAGGAGCCGGAAAAAAGAACTGAAAGTAAAAGTACTATTGCTGTGCATCCTGGGATACCGAGGGTCTCTGGAGAGTTTTTTAAAGGCACGGTATCCCTTTTCCAGACACATAATGGGAGCCTATGGGGCTTGTCTGTCCATCCCTTCCTCTCTATCATTCCAAGGATTTTGTGAAGGGGAAGTTTCTCTATTGGTGAAACTTAGCAGACTGTGTTAAATGTGATATCGGTGGAATATCCTTTGCATTTCTAGTTGAAGTACTGGACAGTGTAGCCTTGTGAATATAGGCTGCAATATTGTCTTTAACTTTCTCTTAAATGTCTATGCAGGACTGCACTTAAGACAGTTTAAGAGATTATTTTTGATTGTTCCGGGGTCCACGAACATGGGCGGGACTATTCACTAGATTAGGACTATACACAGAGATCCCCTACTACAGAAGTTATGTTGGCAACAGGAGAGTCTCCCCCCAGGGGATAAGACCCCACTCAGTGGAAGACTTTTGCCAAATACAGAGTCTACTATCGGCTTAGAAGTTACGCAAACTTCCACAACAGAGGCAGGGACAGGTCATTCGGTTGGGGCTTTGATTCAGGCCCGTACTTTAGAGATTAGGAGCATTTTTGAAATCTCTGAACTGAATTAAAAAAAAAAGTTTTTGGTAGCATGTGACAATCTAGACGACCTAGCAAATTGAACTGCCATTTTGGAGGGTACAGTTAAGGAGCTAAAATCCTTAGTAGAGACCAATAAGGATGATATCCGTTTTCTAAAAGTAAAAGAAGAAGGACACCAAGAGAAATTCCTTGGAAAATAATCAGAGGAGAAATAGTTCCTAAATCTGAAAGTGCCAGAAGGAGTAGAGAGAGACAATGAAATATTTGTGGCTAGATTGTTCAAAGCAGAGACGCAAATTGAGGATTCAGAACAAGACATTATCAAGGATATTCCAAGGGTACAGAGGGACACCTGCAGAATGACCCCCAATAGAAGTAAGCTGTGGAAGATTCTAGTCAATGTCCACACTTTCAGCACAAAAGAGTGCACGAGGAGGATGGATTAACTTTTGAAATAAGGTCAGACTTTTCACAGATTACTTCAAATAAGCAGTGGGAATTGGGGAATAGGATAGATTCATTAAAGAAGTTGGGGGCCACAGCTCAGTTGAAATTTACTGCCAGTCTTAGAGTGATGTATAATAAGATGCACAGCTTTAGGTGCTATAAAGAAGTTTATGGTTATATAAAAACTATTACGGGTACCAGTAGTAGTTTGGCCTAGAAGTAATGGTTATAAGTAGCTGAATTTGAGGGCATCCTTTAACTTCCGACCCTTCTCTTTACTCTCCTTTTTCTTTTTTCATGTTGGCTGGTTATTCTATACTTTCCTTTGTTTTTTTCCGTCACTAGAGTGCATTTCTGTGGTTGAGCTCCCCAAGGCTATAGGTCATGAGGAAGAATTGGTTGGCTCTCCAGGGGTGGAGGGAGGGGGTTAGAAGTAGGGTCATTGGGTGGGGACCATTTAGGGGAAAAAATAAAAAAAATAACCTTAGACGCTTTTTTTAGACACTTTTACTGCTTTACATCTCTCCCATGGGCATTCCCTTTTCTAGTCAAGCGAGGATTGCTGGGGATATGATAGTCCATATACATTTTTTAATCCTCGAACATGAATGGTCTGCGGGTGAAAGGGAGAAGAAAAAAACTATTGCAATATTTAAAAGACACCCATGTACACATCATTATTTTGCAAGAGACCCACTTAACTGAGAGAGAGTAGATTTATTTAGATCAAGTAAATGGGTACAGCAATTGGTGTGCACAAGTCATTACACCAACATGAAGGGGGTAGCTAGCAAGAAATGTTATCAAATAAATAAAATGCAATAACGCTGGGATACCGTTAGGAGATAATTAGGATATAGAGAAGGCATTTCAACATTTCTTTGAAGAGCTATATTATGAAGATTTAATGGGGGTGAAGACCTGGCTGAAACACAAAGATCTAGTCATTTTAAGGATAATAATGTATACCTTAATAGTTATATAAGTCCCCTGAAGATTAGGTAAGCAATTAAATCTGGTAAACTAGGTAAGGCAACAGGCCCCAATAGCTTACCACATGAGGTATATAAAGCTTTGTCTGATACTTTGTTGCCGATTTTGACAAATTTATTCGGGGAGTTATTTGAAAAAGGGTCTGCAATACCTTCATTTAAATTATTTTTAAACCTGGGAAATGCCCAAGGAGCTGCGATTCATACAGGCCAATATTACTCCTAAACTGCGATTATAAGATTCTCACTAAGATATTAGAGGAGAGGCTTGAGTGAGTTGGGGGGCTCCTACATGAGGTTCAGAAGGGCTTTCTAAAGAGGGGGGGGGCACTGCATGAGTTGACTAATAGATTAATTGGTGCAATAGATCTTGCCACCGTATATAAGGTACTCCTAGGTGCAATAACTTTAGATGCCACCTGGTAAATTGGGTTTACCAGGTAAATTGGGTTTACTTGCAATCCACTCTAATGTTCTATAACTTAGGCAAAACTTTTGCAGGATGCTGGCATTGATCTATCAAAACACTTTTTTTTTTAACACATTTTATTATTGAAGTTTTATATCGAGTTCAAATAATAAAGAAAAATGCATATATTATATTGAAACAATTCAAAATCAGATTACATAATACAGCTTCCAAAATGACTCAAAAAAAGATTTCCAAATTTTATCAAATTTCCTTATCCCCCCAATTCGCTTAGCATAACAAAATTCGCTTGTTCTGACATTTCTCATTTTCTGAAACCAAATATTAAACAGAGGAGCTTGAATTGATTATCAATTCTGCAGAACCAACGACCTTGCAACTGCCATCACAATAAATAATAATTTAACCGACTGTCCACACAATTCGAGTTCACTGTCATATCCATAAAGTATCAACTTAACATTATAATCAGTTTGAATTCCACAAAACTTTTGTAAGTATTCGAATATCTCAGTCCAAAAAGGAACGATTTTAGTACAGTGAGCTGCAATGTGGGACCAATTAGCAGGGCTGTGTTGCTTACATCTAAAACAGACAGCACTAGCGTTGGTATACATTTTTGAGATGACAGCGGGAGTTCGATAAAGAAGCCATTTAGTAAAAAAAATCATTCTCCTCCAATTAGATCCGCGGAGAACACTGAAATTCAATTTATTTATACAGTTCCAAGTATTCATAGTAAGAACATGATTTTCTTGTTCTTGCCATTTTTTAATGCATCTTACGCTAAGGTCCAAATCAGTATATTGAACTAAATATCGTTTCCACGCTCCTGGTTTCTTATTCTGGGAAATGAGAAATAAATCATCCCACAACTGACAAGGAGAATCAATCATTCTTACTTCCACTTGCCCTAGAACTTTAAAAATCGAAGCATATGAGTTAAGTAACATAAACTTCCCTGGGATTAATTGTTGCATTTCTCCTGGCGACAACCAAGCCCCATGTCTTATAAAGTCAAATAAAGTGGTGAACCCAACTTGCTCCCATTGATAAACAATATCTGATCCGATATTAATTCTCATAAAAATTAAAGAGTTCCTTAAAGGAGTTCTAGAATTAAACTGCGGAAGGGAATATTTTTTTAGAAGAGCATCTCGACGTTTAAAAAACCAATACATTATCTTGTATCGAGTCAGTTTGGGTGATTTAGGAATGTGCAAAGGAACAGGGGTTTGAGCCTCTTGGCTAATTTTATCCAAAAAAAAATTAATAAATAAACTTGGATTCTGCTTTTCTGATTTAAATCGTTCTAAATACTGAGCAAAATATGCACTGTAATAATCTCTAAGATTAGGAAGAGATAGACCTCCTAGCTCAGTATCTACATAGAGTATCTTAATTGCTATCCTAGGGCGTTTTTTAGCCCATATGAAATTCGAAAATAGGGATTCTACTTTGGAGAAAAGACTACCGGGTAGAAAACATGGGACTGCTGAAAATAAAAAATTGAATAGAGGTAAAACAGACATCTTTATCAGTGCCACCCGTCCCATAATAGAGAGTGGTAGTGAGCCCCATCTAGTAAATAAAGATTGGACTTTTCGGACAAGTGGATCAAAATTCAACGTATATAACTCAGAAACCAAGGTAGAAAACATAACCCCTAAGTATCGTTTTGGTCTTGAATTGATACAACCAGCTAAATCCGCGTGTAAAACTACCTCCCCTCCTCCACATACTAAAATTTCAGTTTTTTTTTATTAATTCGGTATCCTCCTAGAGCCTCAAATTCTTCGAAGAGCTGCAAAGCAGCAGTTTGAGAATGGATATCGGTCTTGATTATCAACATAATGTCGTCAGCATAGAGTTTAATTTTTGCCATCGATGTAATAGGTGGAGGGATATTTACAGATTCGCGGATAGTCGGTATTGAGTAGTGTAATAGGTCGGTATGAGTTAGGGTCTTTTGGATCTTTACCTTTTTTAGGAAAACTAACAACGGTCCCCTCCCCAAAAGAATCTGGAACTTGACCACCCATTAACATATAGTTGAGTAATTGCAATAATAAATCAGAGAGCGGAGAAAATAAACTCTTAAAAAATTCGGCCGGGAAACCATCCGGGCCACAAGCTTTACCAATTGGTAGGTTTTTAACCACTAGTTCTACTTCCGATTTAGTAAATAACTGTTGCATTGAATCACTATCTATCTGAGCTAGAGAGGGCATATTATGCTTGGTTAAAAAAATGTTAAGCCTAGAGTGATCTATAATTTGCTGCTGACTATATATCTGTTTATAGTGAGACAGCATAATGGTTCCAATAGCGTCCGTCTGTGAAACTTCAGTTTGAGTAACAGGACATTTTAAAGAATGGATTAATTTTGCGGCGGCTTGCTCTTTTGCTTGCCAGGCCAGGAGCTTCCCGGAAAAATTACTCTCCTCATAAACCCTCTGAGAATTAATTAAGAATTGCTGTTCACTCTGAGAAAAAAGGAGCGTATTTAGTTCCCGTTTAACCTCGTTTAGTTCTTTTTGCACATCGCTCGAAGGGTTCACTTGACGCCGAAGAGTAAGTGAGTGGATTTTTTGATAAAGTAAGGTTTTAGTTTGTTTAAGAATACACCATTCTTCTGCATCCTTACTAATTATGATCCCACGAATAAATGCTTTTAGTGAATCCCAAACAATATGGAGTGGAGCTGTCTGTAGATTGCGAGCTATAAACTCAGAGATTTCTAATTCTAAAGAAGAAACCCAATTACTATCCTGTAAATGCGTTTTATTAAATATCCATCTTTTTAATGATTTCATCTCTTCACCTACTTCAAATTCAATTAGCAGCATTGCGTGGTCTGAAAAACCATTATGAAGACATTTTTGATAGGAAAATGTTAATAACCTTGAAGCTAGAAAAAAATCTAATCGCGATGATGATTTATGTCTCCCAGACCAACACGTAAATTCTCTTTTAAGTGGAAATTTAAGACGCCACGGGTCACAGAGATCCAATAAAGCTATATTTTGCATAATGGATCTTCTTGATTTTGGTTTCGATTGTTTTCTTGGCCTACTGGTGGAATCTAATTTTAAATCTATAAGGATATTAAAATCACCACCTATCACTATGTCCCCCCTAACTAATAATAAGGATTGAAATAACTCATCATAAATTGGGGCGCGATCTTCCACTGGTGCGTAAAAACTAACAAATGTAAATGGTCTTTTCCTGCCTTTTATTAGGCATGTAACCCAGCACCACCGTCCAGTCCCCCCATCTTCATACTGTACAATTTCTGCATCTAAATTCTGATTAAGAAAGATAGCAACCCCGCTTTTAGACTCTTGGGAACATGAAAAACCTCTATAACCCGACCAAGTTTTAAACATAGAAAAAGAGTTAATTTTAGCCGCAGCTATATGAGTCTCTTGGAGCAATACGACAGCTGGTCGTTCTAACTTGACCCAGTGCTCAATTGCTCGCATTTTTTTTTTATTGTTCAGCCCATTGACGTTAAAAGAGATCACTCTAAGCCCCCCAATAGACATATATATAATTCAATGATAACTCAAAAAAACATGCATTCTTCCAACTTATTTTTCCATCAAAATCCAACAAAAACTTCAATTTTTTTTCTTTTTTTTCCCCACCCACCCCACAACCCTTCTCAGGTGCTCCCCTCCAGCACCATGTCCTGTGGCCTTGCCCAGCACCTTCACCCCACGCTGGCCACCTGACACTCACCCCTTCCATGGAGGCGCCTTGTTGTTGCGCCTCTAACTCTGCGACCTCCCTGTTCCTCCCCTTCCCTCCCCCCCGCCTTTACATTAACTCTGCAGTTGATTAAGCATCTCACGTGCCTCATCCACGTCCGTAAACAAATAGAATTTGCCTTTTATCAGGACTTTTAGCTTTGCCTGTTGTGCCATTGATGCCTGGACACCCTTTTCTTTAAATAATTGTAAAATTTTTACAAAGTCTTTTCTCCGTCTTGCTGCGGCCGCTGACATATCGGAGAAAATCCGGCATTTTGTAGTAGGATTTGCATGGAACTGTCTCTGCTTAAAGGCTTGCGATAGAATAGATTCTTTGACCCTTACATCAGCAAAGTTCACGATAATTGTCCGAGGAAAAGAAGAATTAAGGAATGGACGAGCTGGAACTCGATGTGCACGAGTAATTGTTAAATCTCCCTTAAAGTCCGGGATTACCTCTCGCATAAAGAAGGAAGAAATCCATTGCACCATATCGGATCCTTCGATATTTTCCGGCACACCTACCACTCGAAGGTTTGACCTTCTATTATAGTTCTCCAACTCATCCAGTTTGATTTCAAAGGCCTTGGAGGATTTAGAGATAGTAAATACCTCTTTTTGGATCGTAGTCATATTATCCTCCAGCCCTGAAATTCTAGATTCGGACTCTTGAAATCTATTTGTGAAAGAAGTCATTGAGTCTTCAATTTTATCCAAACGATTACTGATTACTTCCAGCTCTGTCTTTTGAAATTGCTTCATTTCTCTTATTTCTCCTAGAATCATATTTAACATGTCTTTCACCGAGAACTGCGAGTCATCAGTAATCTTAGTGTCCATCTTCAAAATCGGACTCTGAGCCACTTCATATGCTATCGCATCCTCCCTTAAATCTTCCTTTAAATCTGATCTGGATTGTGACTTAATTGACAAACCAGCGGAAGGGACAGTCGTGGTTGAAGCTCCACTTTTATTCAAGAAAACAGTTTTTGCCTCTGTGGATGAAGAGTCTATTGAATTAACCACATTACTAACAGATGTCGCAAAGTCTCTTGAATTGAGCGAGGTTGGAGTTAGGGCCTCTGTTGGAAATGCCCCAATCTCAACTATATTCGTATTTGCATTATTAACTTGTCCTGTGCCCTTTCGCTCGAATAACGGAAATTGTTTAGAAACTTTACAGACTTTAGGGGTAGAAATTACCAAAGCATCTTTAGCAGTAGAAATCACCAGGGCATCTTTGGAAGCCAGCGGATCACATAAAAATATAGATTGCGCCTCTTGCACCAGTCCTGGCTTAACCGCTGAGCTTAAAAGGGCTGTATCTGCCCTGACCACAGGTAACTCTGAGACCTCCATCAGCTCTTTCCCCTGCTTCCCTTCACTGGTAGCACAGGTACCGAGATCTTGCTGTTGAGCCTCTGTTATATTCACACTTAGAAGATTATTTTCACCTTCTCCAGCGCTCTCCGAATTTTCAGCTGAAGAGTTCTCCCTCTCTGCCGCTGATCCTGCCAGTTTAGCTTTCTCAGATTTCAATTGTTGACGCTTTTTCAACGCCCTGGTCCTAGCCGTCAATTGTTTGCCCATAATCAGATTACAAGGCGAAGTACTCTCTCCTCAAAGTCAGTAATCTCCAGTCTTTTAATTGAGCAAACTCGTAGTCTTAGTAGGCTGAAAGAACCTGAGTGTCTAAAATTATAAGGCAGTATATCTCGATATCTCTTGCTGTCCGCGGAGCCCACTTATTTATTGCCTTGACCCAGCACTGCTTTCACCAGAAAGCAATAAAAAAGGCAAAAAATGTTTCCAAAAAAAAAAAAAAAAGGGGGTCCAGTACACTCTAGGGCGCTAAGAATGCTGGGACCTGTGGTTTTATCTTCTTCGCCACGTTTTTATAATCAGCTGCGAGTAAATCCACAGTCCTATCAATCTTTTACCAGCAATAGAAAAACCACAGTCTTATCTGTCTTCACCCCTTGTTTCCTTGTTTCCGAGTGTTCAAATTCTCACCCAGTGTACCCCTTAAAGAACATTTGAACGTGCTGCCGTTTATTACACCACTGGAACCAGGTTCAAGTCTAGCAGCTGTGCTGTGCTCAGAGTTCTCTCGAAATTCTCAGAGTTCAACTAAGAGTGCAAACTTGCGTAGCTGTTTGTCTGCTGTGCACCATAAGAAACCGAGAAGCCAAAAGCCAAAAGTCAAAGGGATTACAGGAGCTTAAAGTTCCACCCAGTCTGCAGGTTATCCGAACTGCAGAAATACAAATTTTGTATAATATTGCACAGTTGTTTGAATCAGCAACGGGGTAATTGTAATTGTCAATGTGCCAATTTTAACAGTTCAGGCATTACAGTGAAGAAAGCGTAGCGCTGCAGATAAGCAAGTATGCAGTCAGCCAAATTCCGTGTGCACCAGCTGGTAGTACATTCAATCTCAGTGTTACTATCAGAGACTGTTAGAGATGAAGAAGGTAGTATTTCTCTGATCCTGCCTGAGACAATGTATCCGTGCAAAATTCGTCTCAAAAGCATAGAGCTTCTCACCTCACCTCACCTCACCTCCCCCGTGAGACAGTCTCAAACCCAGGCTCAGTGCAGGCTCCGCGGCAGCCAATCTCTGCAGCTGTCAGCAATGAAAATGATGGAGGATTTCAGTGCCGTTTCAAACAACTCCGCACCCGGCAGCTAGCAGCAAGCAGCCCGACCCTCATGAAACTCCGCCGTAGCTGCCAAACGCCGTAGCTGGCAAACCCGTCACCAGTCACTCGCAGCCAGTCACTGCAGCAGGCATCGTAGCAATCAATCTCCACGGCCGCCGGTAATGAGGATAACAGAAACTCCAGCGCCGCCTCAGAAACACCACATCCAGCAGTGAGCAGCACGCCAAACAACGGTGATCGCCATCAGACTCGTGGTCAGGGGGAGGAGCCAGGAACAGGGAATCCTAGCTACGTGGAGGCGTGGAACTCCACCATAGCTCCTGCTGACCATCTATCAAAACACTTGTGCCAAAGTTTTAGTAAATGGAAATCTTACTTCCCTGTTTAAAATACCTAGAGGGACGAGACCAGGGTGTCCGTTGTCTCGGCTACTGTTTAATTTATATACTGAACCATTAGCAAGCAAAATAGAAAGGAAAAAGATATATCCCCCTTTAGGTGTAATTGTTGGGAAAAAAAGGTTGCCCTCAATGTGGATGATCTTATGGTCTTCACATCCGAGCTTCAGGCTGCATTGCCAATAATCGGGAGACTGACTTGTAAATTTGGTCAGGTGGCTTAATATTCCATCAACAATCTTAAGACAGAAATTATAGCCTGGAATATGATGGGGAATAGTAACTTAGTTAAGAAAGAAATTAGATACTTAGGGGTAAGAATTACACAGGATATTAAGAAACTCCCTAGGTGTAATGCAAGAGGCATGCAACTTGATGATGAGCTGGGCTCATCTACCTCTATCCATATATGGGAGAGTAAATTTAATCAAGATAATGAAATACAATGATCCAGCACTCCCCACAAAAAAAGTCAATGGCAAACAAGTATAACAACATTTGGAATCTGTTCAGCAGGTCTTTTTTAAATGTTGTTTATTCTTATTCTTCAAAAGATCATTTGAAGAATAAGAATAAAGAACATTTAAAAAAGACCTGCTGAACGGATTCCAAATTTTGTTATACTTGTTTGCCATTGATTTTTTTGTGGGGAGTGCTGGATCATTATATTTCATTGTCAATTTTGGGTATATTCCCTTGGAAGCTTAGGGGTATTGGGCTTCAGGTCCTTAGCACCCAGACTCTATGATTACATAGGCTACATCATTGATAGGTGCAGTAATTATTGCCCTATACCCTGTATTTTCCGTTGTTGTTGCTCTGTAAATTTAATCAAGATGCCTATTTTGCCAAACTGTTCTTTTTTGCAAGACAATCCCTTTATATTTTAAGACTGAATGGTTAGCTAGACCGCAAGGTAGGACAAACCGCTTCATATGGGCCTCAAAAAGGGCATGGATAGCCTGGAAGAAATTCTCCCCCAGTCAAAAGATCTGGGTTAAATTCATCGTTCTTTTGCCCACTACGCCACCCCAGATTGGACCTAGCCATATGCAAATCAGTCTCGACCCTATGCCCACGGCACCAGTCCAGACAGAACGATGGATTTAACCCTGTTCCCATGGGGCACAGGGTCAAGACGGATTTGCATAAGGCTGGGTCCAAACTGGGGTGGTGTAGTGGGCAAAAGAAAAATGGATTTAACCTAGATCTTTTGACGGGGAGAATGTTTGCATTGTCAGCATTCCGTCCATCATTTGTTTGCTGTAACACTTTCGCCCTAAGTGGGATGGGTATACCCAGACTGGGGTCTCTTGCTCACTGTGCTAGCCTGGCTGATGGAGAGTGACATACCCGGAAACCGGTCCCAGGATTCTTGTTTGTGGTCCAGGGAGGACCTGGCCTGATAGTTCGGTCTGGACTGTTGCCATGGAGCACAGGGTCAAGACTCTTTTGCATATGGCTGGGTCCAAACTGGGGTGGCGTAGTGGGCAAAAGAATGATGGATTTAACCAAGATCTTTTGACTGGGGGAGAATGTTTGCATTGTCAGCATTCCACCCATCATTTGTTTGCTGTAACACTTTTCACCCTAAGTGGGATGGGTATGCCCAGACGTGGGTCCCTTGCTCACTGTGCCACTGGATTCAAGCTAGCCTGGCTGATAAAGGGTGACATACCCTGAAACCTGCCCCAGGATGCTTGTTTACAGTCCAGGGAGGACCTGGCCTGGCAGATCGGTCTGGACTGTTCCCATGGGGCACAGGGTCAAGACTGATTTGCATACTGCTGGGTCCAACTGGGGGGGGGGCTAGTGAGCAAAAGAAACATGGATTTAACCTAGATCTTTTGACTGGGGGAGAATGTTTGCATTGTCAGCATTCTGTCCATCATTTGTTTGCTGTAACAATATTGAATTTAGGGGCATTAAGGGATACTTACCCTTGGGGTCACTACACCACCTATATGACCACTTACTGTGCAGAGGCGTTTTAAGGCATGGGCAAAGTGGGCTTTGGCCCAAGGCCCTCTACTTTCAGGAGGCCCCCTGATAGAGCCAGCTTTGCTTTGCAGAAAGTCTTGTCTTTGTGACCTTGAATACTTTTTAAACTGATTGTTATAAATAATATTTTCTTTTATTTATTTTTAATGTGGGCGTTGTGTGAGTCTGTTACAAACATTTTGCAGAGAAATCTTGTGTTTAGGTTTAATACAACATCCTTAAAAAAGGAAAAAAGGTTTATTTTAGATCAAAATAGGACCTCACAAATGAGAAATAGGAGAGTGTCACAGAGATTATTTACAGCAATATTACACGTCACAATCCCTGAATAATAGATGTAAACACATTTAAAATTTGGATGAGTGTGTGCCTGTGCACAGCCAGTGACCTGGCCAAAGAGTCCATGAAAGAGCTGAAATTAGATCATAAATTCAAAGCTATTCCGAGCAGGGTCCCCCAAAATACGTTTGGCCCAGGGCCAAACAAATCCTTAAGATGTTCCTGTTACTGTGGTGAGTGGGCATAACCCTGTACCAGAGTTCCTAATTCCATCAAAAATAAGATGGTGGAATCCATCATTCGTGGAGCATATCAGGTAGCCCACCTTATGGGTGTGACTAGCCTGGTGGTGCAAACCGTCTACTGTATTGCTAATTTCGTATCTGTCCTTGTGCCAAACAAGCCTCAGGGAAGGGGGTGAAATCTCATAGGTCTGTGGGAAGCCTGGGTTGCATATCAAAGGTGGCAGGGGCTTTGAAGCCCCTCTCCTTGATATGCTAAATCACTAGCCATTCTGATTGAGGAGTTGTAAACACATTCCTCGGGAACAGGCATTGTTTCTGGCCTCAGAGAGCATTGGCTCTCACATGAAGGGGGTCAGACACTTGTCTGTGATGGCAGTCTGAACAATATCAGTCAGCCAGCACATAGAGGACTAGTAAGTTTCTGGGGGCATCTCTAAGGTGCCCTCTAGGTGTAGGTCATAATACATCCAATACTGATATCAGTAGGGATTTATTAAGACATGATGTTTGATACCAAACACATATGCTTCAGTGAGGCCATCTGTAGCTGGGGAACTTGTAATGACTAGTGCCAAGTAAATATACTTCGGATGGGTTCCCTGTTCACTTGTACCACCAAGAAATTGAAGTAGACAGCACAGGGGGATATCTGCACATGCAGATATGTCCTCACATGTAAGATATTGCACCCTGCCTTAGGGCTACAAGGCCTGCTGTAGGGGTGACTTACATATATCACGTGCAGTGACTTTGGCATGGCACAAAGTGAGTGTGCCACATTGTGTTTTCACTCATGGTTTGCACTATGACACGGATTCTGCAATGGCAGGCTGCTGGCATAATACACGCTGCAGCCCTTATGGACTGTCTTTAGTGCCCATGCTCTTATAATACAATAGAATACAATACAACAGTGGCAGCTGCCCCCTTGCAAATTTGTATTGATTAAAATAATTCTGGATCCAGTTTGAAGAGTAGTAAAATATCCAAGTTGAGTAATCTAAAATATCTAAATTGAGAAATCTCAAAGGATTTAGTATCTATTCGAAATTAAGTATACAATTAAATGTCCTGAGGCCCTCAATCATGCAAGGTGATATTCAAATTGCCATGATAAAGGTGGCAGCATGAGTATGTAATTTAATAGTGAAACTATACACTAGCAACAACAAACAAGCAACGAAAGGAGACATCAGAAAGTGGAGGAGGCGACAAGGAAGACAAGAAAGTAGAATTCCGAATTCCATGAAAAATTATAACCAAGATAAAGAAGCTGGTATATAATGGGTAAGTGAGAAGGTAAAAGAAGGACAACTATATAGCATGTCTGTTACATTGTGTAAGCATATAAAGACTTCTCAAAGCGTCCTCACCATTTCTACTACTTCGACATCCGCCTCGATACGTAAATGATATAGAAAAGTGGCCAGGTCCTTTTTCATCTGGATGCTGTTATCTTCCATCTGAGCCACAGTGAAGATTCGAATTTTGCACTTACGCCAAACCTTAGACATTTGGGGAGAGGATATTACTTCAAATAAAAGACAGATTATTCCACAGTTCTAGTGAACCAGTCTTTGAAAAGAGCAATACATCACTGTTTATTAGTAAAAGCACATATCTGGGAAGCTCCGTAACCATGAGGCATAGAGACAGCAAAAGTAAGTGACAATGTTAAAAAGGAGCACATGAAAAAAAGGTGTATTTCTTAGATTTAAACCTTCATCCTCACTAAGTCCTAGGAATAGTGACAGCAAACTATCATTACACAACAAAGAGGATGTGGATCTCATAGTGCTCAGCCTAGAGAATGGCTCAAAAAACACTGCTAATGTAGTTACAATGGAGTTGCTGTTGTCATCATGCTCCTCCTTGAATAGCATAAGTAAATTGACAAAACAGTAAATCTTTAGAAACTCATAGTGCTATCAGGTTATTATAGAGCCTGATCTTCCAAGGGAGAAGAGAAGGGCAATGTCACTCATTTTCACCACAAACTGATTCTTTCTCCACGCAACCCTCAATGCATTGGGTAGGACAGCAACATTAAACAGTGACTCGAGTAGTCCAAAAGCATGTGTGCTCACCTTGTGCTGCTTAATCAAGAAGGGAAGCAGCATCAACATGCCACCATCATGCACAATCCACCATACATCTATGTTTCCTTCAGCGAATGGATCTGAATTACAAGGGAAGAATGAGGTATTCTTGGCCACCAGTAGGGCAAGACGTGCTGCTGTTGTCACTCGCACAGTACCTGTAAAGCACAACAAGGTTACAATCTGCACACAAAAGAAAGAGATGAATATTTTACCTTTGGTAATGCTCTTTCCTGTGGACACTATCTGCCTGCAGATTCCTCACCTTTTGAATTCCTCCCAGATGCCAAAGAATGTCTGGAACTTTCAAAGAAAATGTTCCCGGACACAGATGGGTGGCACCACTGGCTCCATGGTAAGCCTGTGGCATTCAATGAAAAGATGACAATAGCCATATAATTTTGCCACCTTTGTGCACGCTTCCATGTCCTTAGACACAGGTCAACTGTTCAAGACTGCAGTGTGACAGTGTTTAAAATCTAGGTTGTGACTTTTATAGAGCCTTAAAAGTCCATTCTTCAGAACGTGGAGGAGAAAGGGCAGGGAGGAATTTGCAGTTAGAATAACCACCAGAAAAAATATCACCAAAGGCAACTAACTTGTTATCCTGATGGATATTTCTAACTGAACAATTGTCATCTTTTGAACAGGTACCAAAATAATACTTCCCTAAGGTGAGAAAGGCGAATCTGAGGAATGGAATTATACCAGGACGTCCTGCACGACTGAGATGTACTGGGCCACTCCATGGACTTGGTTGTCGACACAGTAATGCCTGATGAAAGTGAGAATGGATGCCAATTTCGCAGCCTGCTAGATGCCCAATCCCGGAAAACCGCTTGCTAATGGAGGAGTGGCGGCCCTGGTGCTGGTTGAATGAGCCTGAAGGCCTTAGAGGCTCCATTTCAGCCTGAATGTAGCATGTTTTAAAAAAATGCACAAGAGTCTCCCCTCTACCAATACAACTTTCAAAGTCAGGCTTAGGACCGGGGGCGGGGTGCAACAAAATGAATAGAAGAGTGGTCCTACAATCCTGATTTACTTGTCACACAGGGAAAAATCACACAGTGAACATATCCAGATCAATTTTGAAAATGTATTTCATAAAATTCTAATTTAAAAAAAATGTTTTACCAAACATTTATATCATCATTTTTTCTTAACATTATTTGTATACATAATGTAAACAACATTCATTTGTTTAAAAACAAAGACCATATCACTACACAATTCAACAACATGCCCCCATGAGCTCGCCTGTACCATACTCCCGTCTTACATACCATGCATTCCATCATACATCAGTCCAGAAAGATTGCCTCCACCATACACAAGTAGGATTTAATGTCTTTTCTCCTTCTGGTGTATAGGCCCAGACTGGACACATCAGCAGTTTTATTTTTCCTGTGGCAAGTAATTCAGGGTAGTTGGACAGCTCTTCTATTCGTTTTTTCATTTTGTAGCATGTTTTAATACACAGGATGATCCACCTGATTTAAGTCTGCTTCTGGACAATCTTCCCTAATAAACACTTCCAATAAACACGGGAGCATCTATTGGGTGCTCCTTTATGCACTTGATGTAAAAGCTAATAGCTTTTCTATGGTCCAGCCTGTGAAGCCTTTCCTCCTCAGAGGTGTGAGATAGGTGTAGGAAAAAAGGGAGAAAATGGTGGACTCTCCAATGTGGAAGGTTGATACCACATATCGCAGATAAGAGGTGCGAGTTCACAGAATCAATTTATCCAGAAAGAAGGTGTCATGAGTTTCCAATTAACAGCACCTGCAGCTCATTGACAAGGTGTGCAGAAGTAACCAATGAGTAATACCATCATAATGGTCAGCAATCTTAGTGAGCAATTGTGCATATGCTCGAGGGTGTGCACCTCATCAACACAAGGACCAAGTTAATATCTCATTGTGCCATAATACTGGGTGCAGGAGGAAACATGTGTGTAAGCCCCTTTAAAAATCGCATCACAACTGTTGACTTGAATAATGAAGGTTGGTTAGGCAAACGTACATAGGTCTGATAAGAATCATTTAACACTGGCCACAAAACCTTGCTGGGCCAAAGACAAAACAAACCTCAAACATCAGCCAGTTTTGCCTGTAGACGGTCAACATAATGGTCTCTGCATCAGGCCACGAAATTTGCCCAACAACCAGTGGATGGGTGCCTAGACATGAGAATACCATCTACTACTTCAGCGGGCAGACCAAACCCATTTAGTTGGTTCCGCTCAAGCTCCACACATGGAATTTCAAGGTGTGGGGATTTACATGGAGGACCCTGCCCTGTTGCTGAGATGTGGCATTCTCCAGAAGAAGTAGAAGAAACAGAGGGCAGATACTCAGGCTCTGAAGATCAGAGTACAACTCTCTTCTAGGTCAGTCTGGGGCAGAATAGCAGAATCTGCTGATACAAGTCTATTCTAACCAACCTCACAACGTTGGGAAACAGAGGTAGGGGTGAAAAGGCGTAAAGTAGACTGGAGTTCCACTTCAGACGGAAAGTGTTTCCTAGGCATTCTCTTGGTGGAAACTCCAACGCACAGTAGTTGTGACACTGTGTTCCCATGGTAGTGAAAATATTCAGCCAGGGTATGCCCCATCGGGTGAAGTCTTGAACCATCTGCATATGAGATCCCATTCGCGACCCACCATATGAGATTGTCCGCCCTGTCATTCAGAGAACTTTCCAAATGGTTGACCTCCTGAGAGCTCCCCTAGTACTTCAACCATTTATTAAGCAGCAGTGCCTCCTGCAACCCTATAATGCCCTACATGGGGGTCGGGTTGTCCATCGACCCCTGAATTGGCTTTCCTCTTGTGGAGGAAAGAAAGGCCTTCAGAGCCAATCAAAAGTCATAAAGCTCCAGAGGTTTGATGTGTGTCTTTGCTCTACTAGGGACCAGAGACCCTCAATCTCTATCTCTCCCAGATGAATGCCCTAAAACCAGGACAATGCATCCATCACTACTGTGAGCTCTAGGTGAGGTCGGTAGGAAAGTTTGCCGCAAGTCAGGTCGGTCTGCGACAACCACCATTGAAGGTCCCATTACTACCTCTTCCGAAATATGGATGTTGTCCAACAGGCAGCCCTAGCTTTTAGCTTACTCCACACATAGGTTCTACTGCAGGGTCAGCATGTGACACACCAGGCCGAAACGACCATCAGGATACATGAAGCCAAGAAGGGACAGCTCCACAGCTTCTTGGCTTCATGTACTCCCAACCCAGTTGCGAGCCTGAAACATAGGATTCCCGGGCATGTTGCAGGGTCAGAAAAGCTTTGCATGACTATGTTCAGGGCGGCCCCTGCAAATGGGATCCTCGTGTACACTGCAGGTGGAATTTTGGCACATTGCTGGAGAAGGTGGTCCACAAATGACTGCAGCTAATCCTCGATGTACAAGAATAGATGCATCCCAGACCTGAAAACTTAGACCACAACCACAATCTTCACCTTCGTAAACACCACAGAGCCTGAGGTGAGGTCAAAGGGCAGGATTGTGAACAATTTTAGCTGTTTAAACTTGAACAAAAACATTATTGAAATACATGCCTATTGCAAGTTCAAATACACCATACAGTCTCCTGGATCCAGGGTGAAAAGAAAATCTGAACCAGAATCAACATTTTGAACATGTCTTACAGAATGAATGTTCAGAAGTCAAAGTCCTGTAATTTGACTGCGACCTAGTCTTTCTTAAGGAACATGTTTCTTACCTTCGGTAAAGCATTATCTGGTAGAGTCAATATATAACTGCAGATTCCTTACCTTTGAATTTCCCAGGCATTAGATTGGATCCGGAATATTTTGAGTGAGCAATACCCCAGCGCGCCGTTGAGCGGCTTAGTTTGGCTTCAGTTGGACATACGTTGGATTTGATGTTGCGATCACCTATATAGGTGCCACTTCAGCATGCAGACATCAGTTACTTTTCACACATTTTGCTTGCCAGAAGTGCAGAGCCATGAAGTGAACAGCCTAGTAAGTGTCCAATCTAGGGCCCTGAGAAGGGAGCAACCATTGCCCTATAAATGTGTCCGCAGAGAGGGGAGGCATGGGTGGGTTCGTAAGGAATCTGCAACTAGATATTGTCTCTACCACATAATGATTTACAGAAGGTAAGTAACTTGTCCTTCTGATAGACACTTCTAGCTGCAGATTTTTTTACCATTGAATAGATACCCAAGCCATAGCATCCAGGCAGGGGGCTGCGGACAGATTGATTAAACTAAGAAGTCATGCTGGACCGAACAGGTGAAATGAATATCCCTGCAGACCTGACTATCCAGGCAGTAGTATTGGACAAACGTGTGCAGAGATGCCCACGTTGCTGCCTGGAAGATGTACAGGACTGGAACACCATGAGCCAACGCCATGGTTGCATATTTTCCCCTGGTAGAATGGGCACGTACGCCCTCAGCAGGCTGCTTTTTAGCCAAGACGTAGCAGATCTTGATACAGTGAACACCACTGCTCCAAATAGTTAGTTTCTGACTGCACCACGTTTTGTAGCCAATACATAGCCCACAAAAAGTTGGTCATCCACTCTTTTGTGCTGTCAAGGTAGAATGACAACTCTGATTTCGGGTCCAGACGGTCAAGTTGTTTCTCCTCTTTAGAGTAGTGTGGAGGAGCATAAAAGGTGGACAGGATAAAAGATTGTCCCAAATGGAATGGGATCACCACCTTAGGTAGGAAAGAGGCCCGAGGGCGAAGCACCACCTTGTCCAGGAATATCATCAAATAGGGAGGTTTGGATGATAAAGCCTGCAGCTCACTGACCCTCCAGGCAGATGTTATCACCACTAGAAAGCCTGTCTTGAAGGTAAGCAGCCGGAGGGGACAACTGTGTAACGGCTCAAAGGGAGCACACATAAGGAAAGTGGGAACCAGGTTCAGATCCCACGAGGCATGATGAAGGGTGAAGGGGGAAGCATATGTACAAGGCCTTTCAGAAACCTATTTACAATAGGGAACGTAAATAAAGAGGGTTGGTCAGGCAACTGCAGGAAAGCAGACAGAGCAGAATGAAAACCCCTGAAAGTATCAAGAGCTGAGCCCAGCTGGGCAAGGATTTAGAAGGATTTAGAACAGAGTAGAATATCTGAAAAAGAGGCAGAGAGGGAGTCTATTGACGTTTCTGTATAATATTTTAATGCTAGTCAGATCACCTGGAGCTCCAACAGGTTGAGTCCGGATTCCGCTGGAGACCAGAGTCCTCTGATCTCCACCTTTCCCAGATGGCCACCCATCCCAGGAGTGACAGATCTGTCACTACTGTGAAATTTGGTTGGGGAAGGAATAGGGATCTGCCTTTGACCCAATTGTGGTTCGTTAGCCTACAATACAGGTCCTTTACAGTTCCCTCCGAGATTTGGACCACATGAAAGAGATTTGCTCTGAAGCTGTGCCCACTGGGACTTCAGTTCCCAGAACCTGCATATGATATCTGGCATGATTTACTAACAGGATGCAGGAGGCCATGAGGCCCAGCAGCTTCAGAGTCATTCTCACCAAAATCCAGGATAGTGGCTGAAACATCTGTATCATAACCTCAATATCCTGGACTCACTGCTGGGAGAATCAACCGGAAACTGGATTGTGTCCAGAACATCTCTGATGAAAAGGAGCATCCAAGAAGGAATCAGGTGTGATTCAGCCCATTTATAGTGAACCCCAGCGAATGAAGAAGGTCCGCCATAGTCAGGAAGTGGAAAACGACAGTCCTCGGTGAGGCCCCCTGCAACAGTCAGTCGTCGAGGTAGAGGAAGACTGACACTCCTCACCTTCTCAGATGAGCTGCCGCCACTGCCATTACCTGGTGAACACCCAAAGGGCACTGGTAAGGTCAAAGGTGAGCACCGTGAACTGAAAGTGCTTGTGGCCTACCTTGAACCACAGTTAACACCTGTGGGCTGGCAAGATGGCGATGTAAATAGACATCTCAAAGTCCAATGCTACCAGCAAGTCATCTTGGTCTAGGGCAGACAACACCCCAGCCAATGTGAGCATCTTGTGCTTGGCCTTTTTGAGGAAGAAATTGACAGTTTAGAGGTCTAGAATAGGATGAAGACAGTTGTCCTTCTTGGGTATCAGAAAGTAGCGGGAACAACCACCACCGCCTACTTCTGATATCGGAACCCCTTCTATAGCCCCATTGGCCAGAAGAGCTGTAACTTCCTCTTGAAGCAAGAAAAGAAGATCTATCAGCCATTCATGAAATGAAAGTACAGAGAGAGGGAAAGGTTGGAAAGGGAGTGAGTAACCCTGCCAAATGATCTGCAAGACCTATTTGTCTGATGCAATGGACTGCCAGTGGAGAAGATGAAGTTGGATTCTCCCTCCAACTGGACTCCCATGGTCTTCCATAACCAAACTAGGAAGAGCGTTGAGGCTGCAGTGGAGTTGGTGGCGGATGACTTCTGGCTACCATTCCCACGTCATTGGATTGCACCGCATCCACGTTCTCGCACAACTTGGGAAGCCTGAGTAGGACGGTGGATTGAGTATGGCTGGCGCAGTTGAAAGCACCTTCCATAGCCTCGAAAGGGGCAAAAGGCAGACTAGAAGCGTGATGTCACTGAGAGGCCCAAGGACATGGCTGTAGCTCGCGAGTCCTTAAAGAAATCCAGCACTGAGTCTACCTTCGCTCTGAAGAGATGAGCCTCATTGAAGCACATGTCCATGAGGTTGGCCTGGACATCCCCCGAAAAGCTAGATGTTCTCAGACAGACATGGTGCCGCAAGGCCACCGTCAACAAAACCGCTCTGCCCAGTGAGTCAGTCGTATCCAGACCACACCGAATGGTGAACTTTGCTGCATTCCTACCGTCTTTCACTACTTGGGAGAGGATGACCGCGGGGTCATCTGGGACCTGTGGCAGCAATTCCACAACCATCTCCCATAGTGTAAGGAGGAAATGGCCCAAAAGGTATGCTGTATTCACTGACCGCAATGCCAGGCTGGTGGAAGAAAACATTTTTTTCTTAAGTGTGTCCAGCCTCTTGGATTCCCTGTCCGGAGGAGCGGCAGGGAACGTGCCATGAGATGTTGAGGCTTGGACCGCCAAGCTCTCAGGGGTGGGGTGCTGGCTGAATAAACTAGGATCATCCAAAGTTGGGCGATGGCAGCGTGCTATTGTTCGATTTACAGGAGCCCCTGTGCTAGGCTTGGACCAAGTGCCTAGAAGGATATCCGACAGTGCTTCAATGACGGGCAAAAGGGGTTCAGATGAGGAAGCACCAGGCTGTAGCACTTCGGTTAAGAGGGTAGTCTTGACCTGCACTGAGGACAGCTCCAGGACCTCTGCTGCCCTCTTCGCGACCTTTGCATAAGATGCTCCCTCCTCCATGGCCACAGTAGGTGTAGAGAGCATACTAGTTTCTGGAGAGGTATCCAGCCCATTGGCCTCTGCTTGTCCCTTATACCAGTCCAAATTCTCACCAGGGATGTATAAATAGTGTTCTAACTGGTCCAGTGACCCTCTCAGTCCTTCCCCCATGCCCGATTGATGCAGTTCTGACTCCAAGTTGCATTCAATTCTGCCTTCATCACTGGGGCGCACAGCAGTGGTGTGTCAGCAGTGTTGTGCCAGCAGCGAAGTGCACAGCAGGGGTGTGTCAGCAGCAGTGGTGTGTCAGCAGCAGTGGTGTGTCAGCAGCAGTGGTGTGTCAGCAGCAGTGGTGTGTCAGCAGCAGTGGTGTGTCAGCAGTGAAATGCACAGCAGTGGTGTATCAGCAGTAAAGTGCACAGCAGAGACGTGTCAGCAGTGAGGTGCACAATAGTGGCATGTCAGCAGTGGGGTGCACAGAATGGGTCAGCAGTGATGTGCCAGCAGCGGCGTGCCAGCAGCAGCGTGTCAGCAGCGGCCTGTCAGCAGCGGCCTGTCAGCAGCGGCCTGTCAGCAGCAGCGGCCTGTCAGCAGCAGCGGCCTGTCAGCAGCAGCGGCCTGTCAGCAGCAGCGGCCTGTCAGCAGCAGCGGCCTGTCAGCAGCAGCGGCCTGTCAGCAGCAGCGGCCTGTCAGCAGCAGCGGCCTGTCAGCAGCAGCGGCCTGTCAGCAGCAGCGGCCTGTCAGCAGCAGAGGCCTGTCAGCAGCAGAGGCCTGTCAGCAGCAGCGGCCGGTCAGCAGCAGCGGCCGGTCAGCAGCAGCGGCCGGTCAGCAGCAGCGGCCGGTCAGCAGCAGCGGCCGGTCAGCAGCAGCGGTCTGTCAGCAGCAGCGGTCTGTCAGCAGCAGCGGTCTGTCAGCAGCAGCGGTCTGTCAGCAGCGGTCTGTCAGCAGCGGTCTGTCAGCAGCGGTCTGTCAGCAGCGGTCTGTCAGCAGAGGCCTGTCAGCAGCGGTCTGTCAGCAGCGGCCTGTCAGCAGCGGCCTGTCAGCAGCGGCCTGTCAGCAGCGGCCTGTCAGCAGCGGAATGTCAGCAGCGGCCTGTCAGCAGCGGCATGTCAGCAGTGGTCTGTCAGCAGCGGCCTGCCAGCAGCGGCCTGTCAGCAGCAGCATGTCAGCAGTGGTATGTCAGCAGCGGCATGTCAGCAGCAGCTTGTCAGGAGTAGCGGCATGTCAGCAGCGGCAATTACGCAGCGGCGTGTCAGCAGTGGGTTGTCAGAAGCTGTATGCCAGCAGCGGTGCGTCAGCAGCTCCGGGTCAGCAGCTGTGTGTCAGCAGCGATGTGTCAGCAGTGGTGTGTCAGCCGCGGCGTGTTAACAGTGGCGTGTCAGCAGCGGCGTGAAGCAGTGGCATGTCAGCAGCGGAGTGTCAGCAGCTGCATCGTCAGTGATGCATCAGCATTAGTGTGTCAGCAGCGGCGTCAGCAGCGATTCCAAGAAGCCCTCACATGGCGAGAGTAGAGCATGCGCCCTGCTAACGCCAGGCGAGACCTATAAAAGAAACAATGGCCCTGTGCGCGCCGCTGCTCAGATGGCTCGGCGGGGTGTATGTGGTGGACAAGGTCGGACTGATGGCCACAGCCCGTACAGTAGCGGGGACCAGGGCACTGACGCTGGCAGCAAGCTTGAGCTGCTTTGCATTTAGAGCCCAGACGCGCCAGTCACACTGCCTCCTAGCTCTCAGATCAGAACACAGTGAGACAGTAGGTGTAATAAGCACTCAGCCACTACGGTTACTTCCTATAATCGCATAACGATGATCAAATTGCATTTGGGAGAGCGCATGATCTCGTAATTTATGGAAGACGATCCAGTGCCACACAGAACTTAAGCCGTCAGCCATACCACAGAGACTTGTGATGGGTTTCCTACAGAGAAAGCATGGTGTGTGTCAGAATGGTTAAATGGAGAGCAGCTTGTCACATAGACACAGCGAGTGAGTTTTCATCCGGCTGGTGTGCAGTGCATGATGAGGAACTGTCCTGCACGCGTGCAGCGCTTTATCTCATTCCCCCGGCAGTGCCTGCTAGCATGTCCAGCCCATGTCGATTGTAGTGTCTGGGAGTCTGCAGTGCACAGATGCAGGCTTGTAGAGGAGTCTTTCTGCACCTGTGCAACGCATGACGAGAAACTGCCATGCACGCGTGTAATGCCTGTTAATGAGCTGAACATACATAGACAGCGAGTGAAAAAGCACACAAAAAAAGTAAGTTAAGAACACTGATAGAAAAAAAAGAATAAAAGTGAAAGCTCATTTTAAAAAAAAGCACAAACACTAAAGTTAGTTAAAGCGCACGACCGTGAAATCTCATTAAAAAAACAAAAAAAACAGATGGCCCAAGTTAGTTAAAGCACATGACAGGGAAAGCTCTTTAAAAAACAAGACGCGCCAAAGAAATGAAAGGCACATCAGCCTTTGTTGAAGATAAACGCGGTAATACCAAAAAAAAGTGCTTATGGCTAATTAAGAGACACTTTCTCCCATCGCAAGTAAAAGATCCAATGCCGGTGGGCGGGACCAAAAGCGGACAGGGTGGCAACCCTCAGTGAAATGATTGCCTCCGGTGCAATCATTACACTGTGTTGTGCATAATCCATGACCGAAAAAACGACGCGCATGAATCAAAATTGCTGGCGAAGAGGAGACAGAACTTCTGGAATCGTATGGATTCCAAGAAGCCCTCGCATGGCAAGAGCAGCGTATGCGCTGCTAATGCCAGGGGAGACCTAATAACAAACTGGAAAAACTGGCACAGTTCGTGAAAGTACCAAAAAGTTAGCACCAAATATTTATCTTAAGATTTGCTGCATCAAATTTCATACTATACAAGTATCAGCAATACTAATCTGTGTGAACCCATGCTAACAGGTAAACGTCCGAACCAATATTGAAAATAATAGTCAAGCATTAGTAAAAACATAACCATGTGCAGTAGTTTCATTTCTCACAAAACACAAATTGTTCATACAGTACTGAAAAACGTGTGTGCTCGATTGGCCTCACGCTAGGAAAGACAACAAGTAAGTGCTTATCGAGAGAAAAACAACAAGCCTGCTCAATTCCAAAACATGTTGCGTTCCACTCATTACCTAAATACCTAGATTTCTCTTCTAAAAAGACATGTGTTAAAACTGTGCTCCAAAATCAGCGCCACATCGGGAACGTTTTTTTTACCGCTATCCCATGACCGGTTTTGAAAAATGCTTTCATAAACGTGTTATGTAGAACGAAAGAAATATATGATTACTCCAAGAATCAGAATACCCTCAAACTAACAGCTATCCTTCACTACTAAAAAGCTTTTTGGTTCTCTTTTCACAACAACTCAAACAAGACAACCGTTAAGATTGTGCATCAAAATCGGTGACATCTTAAAAAGGTCCATTTCACCCGTCTCCTATGAATTCTGATATTTGAAAGACTTCTTGGAAGTGTTATGAGAAACAAAATCAATGTCTATGTAGGTACTGGGTGATCAGTGTATGCAAAACTACGCATCCGGCAGCTAATATTCTACACATACCTAAACAAATGAATAGACCCAAACAAACAAGTAGAATAAAGTATGGTAAAATAAAACAATGCCCACACCTTCATTGTGATAATAAATAAATGTAACCCCACCCTCTGGCCAATATCGCAAATAACAAAACATTTTCGGCCTTTCACATAGTCCCAAGGGCTGTAAGGGTTCAATAATTTGATCCATACTATCTCCCTTTTGAGAAGTCTTTTGTTATTGTCAACTTCCAACAACAAAGTAACCAATTCCGAATCCTGGAACTTTAGTTGAGAAATACTATGATTCCATTCTTGCCAATGAGTAGCCACACTTGATTTTTTGTTGAGATTTTGAATATTACTGTTGTATTCTGTAATTTGAGTTTTTATTTTCCGCTCAGTTTTTCCGACGCAAAGTAAACCATAAGGACATTTCAAGCAATAAATGAAGTTCATGCTATCACAGGTGGCTGAATGTTGTAAGACAATCTTATGACCTTTTTGAGGGTGTACTACTGTACTTCCTGTAATTACATTATAGCCATGTATGCGACAGTTGCATCTGACTGTTCCACTGTGTTTGGTAATTTATTATTACAATCCGAGAGAGTATCCTTGATATTTTTAAACTCTTTGGTAAGCAAACATCAGTTTCTCACTGAATAATTTAACAAAATCTTGTTCTGAATGCAAAATTTCCCATTGTTTATAATTCTTTTAATGTCAAAATTCCTTGTAGGGAATTTAGACAGGAATGAGAATCTGGTTTTAGCAGTGTTGCTTGTTCTTTTTTAACAAGTAAATTCAATATTCGGAGCCCTTTCCACTGATTTATTTACAATGCTTTCTCGGGGTACTCCGGCTCTGAATCTGACCTTGTATTCCTCCTGTATATTCAGATATTGTTCAGACGCTGAAGAAATCCTCTTCAGACATAAACTGAGAGTGAAGGGGATGTATTTTTAAGGAGTCTGGGTGGAAAGTTGAGTAGTGCAAGCCCTTATTTCTACCAGTTGATTTTCTGAAGATACTGGTTGAAAATGTTGCCTCATTAATGCTTACTAAAACATCTAGAAATGCAATTTGGCGATTGTCAAGATCTACAGAATAAAACTATGGCATAAGGAAGATGTTGAGTGAGGGCTAACCCTTGGAAAAAATACTTTTTCAGTCAAAATATAAGGTTTAAAAATTGGTGCGTTGCAGAATCATTCTTTTAGAAGCTGGAAACATAAGTGGTGCTTTAAGCCTCCTGCCAGTACATGGCATGATGTAACTGTTAAACTCCTTAAGGGAGCATTGCCTTAATTGTTAGCCAGAGCACAGAGTTCAGTCTATCGGTCTGTTTTTGGCTTGAATCAGATATTTTATTTTTCAGGGCTCACAGGGCAGTAGTTACTCTGCAAGTTCATGTTATGCATTAATGTTTTCAATTAGACCTCATTATAAAATATTAGAACATTGGAATGTTGGGAGCTCCATTGAAAACAATGGAGTGCTCCGGGCTTATAATGACTGGTATAAGTCTGGAGCTCCAACATCCCAATGTTTCTTTGTTCACAGCTCTGGCTGTGAACGAAGGCTTCAGGGAACCTGAGGGGATTCCAATCCCCTCACGCTCCCAAAAGGCTTTGTTTTTTTTGTTAGAACATTCTGTCCTCTAGTGACAGAATGTTCTAATAGCCTTATAGCCCTTCGTAGATGGGCTATACAGCTATTAAAGTCCCTCTCCCTTGTTAAAGGCCCACGCCTTCGGCTCGGGGCCTTTAACGCTGGAGAGGGCCTTTAATAGCTGGTATAGCCCTCTACGGCGTGCTATAAGGCTATAATAAAACACCAGAATTGGGTAAAAACATCTTGGATAGGCAGCAGTACATGGTTATGCGCTTACATTTATACAGTTTTTACCATTTATTTTGATTCTTATATTTTTGGTAGAAAGTGTTCTAGTATTAGACAGGTGGGTGGGATAATTCTTTTGTTTATAGCTATCAAAGAAGATCCTACAATGCAGAATATCAGCTTGTTCTGCCATGGACCACAGTGCTTGATTAGGTCTAACTGCTCAAGATCAGCAGGAGAGCTCACAAGAGTCGTGATATAGGTCTAAAGTCATTCAGTGTTATACACACCAATGTCAATATGGAAGAATACCTACTGATAAAGGTTTTGTAGGCTCTGGCATCCTCGCTCTGTCTCCATGCATTGGGCCAGCCCATGAGCACTGTATTGTGCTTCATACCGCCCAGACCGCAGGACTGGATGAGATGCGAAAGGCCTTCTCGCAACTTCTGTGCAACTACCAGCTGGCAGAAGCCCTTTGTTTTTTCCTTCTCCATAACATGCTTGATTGTCTGAAACAAATCATAAAGGATAAAACACGTTAGGGAAGCCTGAAAGGAATTGGCTACTTGTAACTCCAGTTTTCCTGCATTGCTTGGATCATTCCTCGTTGTCAGCCTGGGAATCCCTAGTAACTTTAAATAGCGACAGTGTTAAAATGGCCATAGGCCTCAACATAGTGTTTGTTTAGTACTGCATCCACTTTATTTAAAACAACCTGAACTGCAGCCAAAGAGCTGAAACTGTGGAGCTCTCCTGCTTCCTCCAGAGACCACTATGGCTCAGATTTTGTGAGGAGTACATACCATAATATTGAGCCTCAAACTAAGTAGGAGGGACGGTTACATTTGAAGATATATAATACGAGCAGCCCGCCCCAGTGAGGCCTGGGGGCAATGAGGCTTCAGGGCCAACCGCCCGCCCAGGCCCCCGCCCGCCCCGACATTGTCCGTGCATGCCCATGCACGGACACGGACCAGGCCTTCCTCCCGCCCAGACTCCCTCCCGCCCCACTCCCGCCCGACTCACTCCCGCCCTCCTCCCGCCCCGACTCACTCCCGCTCCTACAGTTTCCTTTACTGCTGCTTTACTGCTGCCTCTTCCAGCTAATAGCACTGCGAAGGTCCTTCTTGCCTCCCCCTGCATCACACAGTCTCGCACTGAACTTTCCCTTGCCTTACACCTGTGCCGCCGCTCGTCACTGCACAGCCGCTCGTCACTACACCGCCGCTCCTCCTGGGTCCCGGCCGTCGCTACTTTCAGGGGACTACTTTGTTTTCAAACTTAATTTTTTTAATTTACTTTTTTTAAAATTTATATAGCCTATGTCCATCTACACACCCTGACATTTTCATAGATGTATCGGGTGTGTAGATTGGCGCTGTGGTTCCCGAGTTTACCTGGCCAAAAGGTGCAAGTTCTCTCTTTATAATAGTAGTATAGATATAGATATCAACGCTGGAAAACTGTAGTTACAGGTGAGCATTGGATCTTTCATATATTCATATGCTTTGTCCTGATGCACAGACAAGAAGGGAGGTTTGCAAGATAGAGCCTGGAGCTCACTCACCCTTCTGGCAGAGGTGATGACAACCAGGAAAGCTGTCTTCAAGGTGAGAAGACGGAGAGGACAAGAGTGAAGTGGCTCAAAGGGAGCGCACATCAGGAAAGTAAGAACTAGGTTCAAGTCCCACTGAGGCATCACAAAAGGGACAGGTGGAAACATATGCGTGATGCCCTCCAGAAAACGAGTTACTATAGGGGACTTAAACAAAGAAGGTTGATCAGGGAGCCTTAGGAAGGCCGAAAGGTAGCCCTTGAGAGTGCCCAGAGCAGAGCCCTGCTGGGCAAGAGAAAGAAGGAAGAGAAGAACTTCAGAAAGAGGGGCAGAAAGGGGATCCACAGCCTTTGCTGTGCACCATGCCACAAATTTGTTCCACCGGCAGGCGTATACCGACTTAGTGGAGGGACGCCTGGCTGCCAGAATAACATTACAAACTTCAGGAGGCAAGTCAAATGGCCTCAACTGCCGCCGCTCAATCTCCAAGCATGGAGGTGGAGACTGGACAGGTTCGGGTGGAGGACTTTCCCCTGCTGCTGCGACAGAAGGTCCTCCTGAAGAGGCAGATGGATCGGGGGACCGACTGACATGTTGAGTGGCTCGGGATACCAGAACCTTCGAGCCCAGTCCGGAGCCACAAGGATGACCTGGGCCCGGTCGCGCCTGATCTTCAGCACTCTGGGCAGAAGTTGTATAGGCGGAAAGGCGTATAACAGACCGCAACTCCACTTGCGACGAAATGCGTCGCCGAGCGAGTGCCGCCTTGGAAATTCCAACGCGCAGAACTGATGACATTGCGCGTTCTCTTCGGTGGCGAATAGATCTAACCAAGCCTCTCCCCACTGCAGAAAGATGCCTTGCGCCACATCCGAGTTCAGACGCCATTCGTGATCCATCGAGCACCGTCGGCTGAGTTCGTCCGCCCTGGCTTTCAGAGAACCCGCCAGGTGGTGAACCACCAGGGTCACGTTCTGATGTTCCAGCCACGGCCAGAGTCGCAGAGCCTCTTGACAGAGGGTCCAGGACCCCACACCGCCCTGTTTGTTGCAGTACCATATGGCGGTGGTGTTGTCCATGAACACCTGCACCACACTCCCCCGGACAGAGGGGAGGAATGCCTTCAGTGCTAGAAGAATTGCCCTCAGCTCCAGAAGGTTGATATTGAGCTGGGACTCCGCCGGAGACCAGAGGCCTCTGATCTCCGCCTCTCCCATGTGGCCTCCCCAGCCCTGGAGGGACACGTCCGTCACAACTACGTGCTCCGGTTGGGGAAGGGAGAGGGATCTGCCGTTGACCCAATCGCGGTCCGTGAGCCACCACTGCAACTGTCTTGCAACGCCCTCCGAGATCAGGACATGGTCGGACAGGTTGCCCTGATGCTGGGCCCACTGAAACTTCAGGTCCCACTGCAGAGCCCGCATCCGCCACCGGGTGCGATGCACCAGAAGGATGCAGGAAGCCATCAACCCCAGGAGCCGCAGCGTCAACCTGACCGAAACCCGGGATAACGGCCGGAAGATGGGAATCAAAGCCTGAATATCCCGGACTCGCTGCTCGGGAGGATAAACCTGAAACTGCGCCGAGTCCAGAACAGCTCCGATGAAGAGGAGCTTTTGGTAGGGGCACAGGTGTGATTTCGGCACGTTGATGGAAAACCCCAGCAGATGCAGGAGATCCGCCGTAATCTGGAGGTGGTTGACGACTGTTTGGGGCGAGCCCGCCTTCAACAACCAGTCGTCGAGGTAGGGGAAGACTGAAACCCCTAACCTGCGCAGATGAGCTGCGACCACCGCCTTCACTTTTGTGAACACCCGTGGGGCTCTGGTAAGGCCAAAGGGGAGCACAGTGAACTGAAAATGCTCGAGGCCTACCGTGAACTGCAGGTAACGTCGGTGGGCCGGCAGGACGGGGATGTGAAAGTAGGCGTCCTGCAAGTCCAACGCCACCATCCAGTCTTGCGGGTCCAGGGCAGCCAAGACTTGAGCTAAAGTCAACATTTTGAACTTCTCCTTCCGGAGGAAGCCGTTGACGCTCCGTAGGTCCAAGATAGGGCGGAGGCCCCCTTTGCCCTTCTTGGGTACCAGAAAGTAGTGGGAGTAGCAACCACACCCTACTTCTGGCCCAGGAACGCGCTCGAGGGCCCCCTTGGCCAAGAGGGCCGTAACTTCCTCCTGCAGAAGTTGCAAGTGGTCCCCCAACACGCGGTGGTACTGCGGTGGCATGGCTGGAGGGGTCGACTTGAAGGGGAGGGAGTAGCCACTTCGGACGATTTGCAGCACCCACCTGTCCGATGTGACAGTGCGCCAGTGGAAGAGGTGATGGCGGACCCTGTCCCCCACTGGCGTCACATGGGCCTGAAAACTCGGACTAGGAAGGTTTTGAGGCGGGAAGTCGGCGCCGGTGGTGACACCTTTGGGGGCGGTGCCGGTGAGGTCGTAAGGTCGACCGGCGTCGATCCGGATCTGGTCGGGGCCTGCGGCGCCGAGGCCGAATCCGTCTGCGGCGTCGATGCCGAAACACGCGACCCCACCAGGCCCCGGAGCCGGACCCACTGGGCCCGAAGGCGCCGTGAGGTCCGGTGGAGAAGAGAGCAACCTCATGGCCATGAGGTACCGCTCGATCTCCTCCGGCATCGCACCCTGTTCAGGGACCAGAAGGTGTGGGGCAGGATGCGGCGCTAGCGACTGCTGCGGAGCCGCATGGGTGGTGCCACCCAAAACCCTGGCTGCGTCGGGCGAGCGTCGGGGGCGGTCGGAGGAGCGATGACGCCACTCCGACCTCTCATGCCTCTTAGCTGAGGAGGAACCAGAAGACCGATGCCGACTTCCGGAGCTGCGAGGGCTCCGTCCCCGTGACCGATCCCTCGACCTCCCATGGGACCGGGACCTCGAATGGCGCGGGGCCGACTACCGGAGCTCGAGCCGCTTGCGGGACCGCTCCCGCCTAGCCTTCGACGTCAGAGCTCGACAGTCGGAGCAGGAACGGTCGTCGTGGTCGAGGGCTAGGCACTGCAGACACCGGCGATGGGGATCGGTACTCGACATAAGTCGACTACACTTCGAGCAGGGTTTGAACCCGGGCATCCCTACCGGCACCTGAAGAGTCGAGAGCGACTCGAAGAAGATCAAAAATGATCAAAAACGTTTTAGTCAGAAAGTGACTAAGGGGTAGAGCTTCTCCGGATCTGCGCTAGCTGGCGCGGAAAAAAGAAGAACTGACGTCAGCGCGCATGGGGGGCGTCTAAGTACTCCGACGACGTCATTCCGACGCGGACGACGGACGCGGAGCCAGAGACGACGCCTAACGACGTGCAGGGGTATTGCTACGCAAAAAATTTCCGGATCCAGTCTGACGCCTGGGGATATTCTAAGGTAAGGAATCTAATACTAACGTGTTTCTTTCAGATTTCATTATCATGTCCATCATCATCCAGAACAGATCTCACATGCAATATGAGACAGATGTGTTTTGTTCCCCTATGTCCCTAGGTTTCGGTGGAATGGGGCCTAGAAATGGATCTGGCCCCATGGGAAGAGGCAGGGGCAATGAAAGAGAGTTTACTGGCTGCAGAGAAGATGGGGTGTTGGCATTCAGGGAGGAGGGGTGGTGGCACAGAGTTATTAAGTAATGATGCTGTCTGTGGTTGAGAATAAGGCTGCGGTGGTGGTAACCTCTGGACTAGGCCAATCGTCTGTAGCAACATAGCCATGAATGGCAAAGGTAACTGTGTATTAATTGCGTTACCTCAGCTACGTCATTTGTAAAGCTGATCATAACCGCTTGAGTGGCCTGCAAAGATCTGAGGGTGATAGTGATACTTGTAATCACAAAGGTCCACCTCCGAGAAGGTTATTGTGCATCCTGTTGGTGTTGGAATACACTTGATGTGTTAAAATACCCCTCACACACACCAAAAGGGCCCTTGGTGTCATGCTTCATCATCGGGGTCTTCCCGCTCGGCTGCCGAACGGGGCAGTGCTGCAACAAGCGACTACGCCGGAGCACCTTTTAAGTGAAGGTGCTATGTGAGTGAGTGGGAGTGAGTGTCAGTAGGGTCAGGGGTGATATAGTGATGTTAAAAAATACCTGGCCTAGTGTAAAGAAAAAATTATTTATTAGGCACTGGCTGGTATTATTAAAATAGGTGATGTCGGAAAGGTTAAGCTAGTTAATGGGCTAACTTTCCTGTGCGGGTCAACATGTTTCGGGGCTCCATGCCCCTTCGTCAGGACCGGGGTCAGATCCCCCTGTCACTCACTAAATGTTGTGCCACAGTGCGTGTATGTACCCTAAACTGTAAGGTACTTACTCCTATCAATGTGTATTTTATTTTATTTGTTATATAAATACACAGCCCTTGCTAGTACTGGTATACTTGGTTGTATGCTAGGCAGGGGGGGGACAGTGCCCCATGAGCCAAAACTGAACAGACGGGTAATTGGAGTTCCAATAAACCTCCAGCCTCGTGGTGCTTCCTCCTCTGTCCGTGGCTTCCGTGATAGTGATACTCCTGTTGGCATTCTTCCTCATATGGTTTCTACTAAAAGTCAGGTATGTAGATACAGCTAACAGCCTAACAATGTAGGCTAAGTCTGATGTCAGTTAATGATTTCCAGGCTCTGAGTGCAATGGAGGGTGTGTAGAAATCTTCAAAAGCAAGAAAGTTAAGGGCTGAAAGGGAATGGCAGTCGTTTACGGGGTTGCTGTCAACTAAGTGGTTACTTCCATCAACAGTAGATACATAGTCGATGTAGAAGGGGTCGCCGATGGTGGTGTTGACAATATCATCATCAATGAGGGGCCTGTCATTGATGGCAGCTACTTGCTCAGTGTTAACCTGTTATACGGTTCCTACTAATTTGTGAGGCCTGTGTATTTAGAACAATACTTCATAATACAGAAACTGAGTCTTTTTATATAATAAGTAAATGTATGACTACATATTCCCATGATGCTGAGCCCACTGGAACCTTAGGTACCACTGCAGAGCCTGCATATGCCAGCGGGCATGTGTCATGAGCAGGATGCAGGTGGCAATGAGGTCCAGCAGCCTCACAGTCAGTGTCACCGAAATTCAGTATAGAGGCTGAAACATCAGTCTCATAGCCTGGATATATTGGACTCACCGTTCAGGAAGATAAGTTCGGAAACTGCACCATGTCCCGAACAGCTCAAATGAAAGGGGGCATCTGAGAGGTAGTCAGGTGAGACTTCTGCACGTTGATAGTGAGCCCCAGTGAATGCAGGAGGTCTACAGTAGTCTGGAGGTGGGAGACGAAAGCCTGGGGCAAGCTCGCCTTCATCAGCCACTCGCCAAAGACAGGGGAAGACTGGCACCCCTGATCTCCGCAGAGGAGTTGCAACCACCTCCATCCCCTGGGTGAACATCCAAGGGGGGTAAGGCCATAAGGAAGCACAGCGAGCTGAAAGTGCTTGTGGCCCACCGTGAACATCAAGCAAGACCTATGGGCAGACAGAGCAGGAATGTGGAAATATGCAAATATGCAAATATGCATCCTGGAAGTCCAACGCTACCATCCAGTCTCCTAGTTCCAGGGCAGATGGGACTTGAGCAAGTATGTGCATTGTGAACTTCTCCTTCTTGAGGAAGAAATTGAGAGGGTGCAGGTCTAGGATAGGACAAAGGCCTCAATCCTTCCGGGGCACCAGAAAGTAGCAGGAATAGCAACCAAGACCTACTTCTGGCGTCTGCACCCTTTTGATGGTTCCATTGAACAAGAGAGCCATCTCTTCCTAGTGAAGCAAGGAGAGATGGTCCTTTGTCAGCCTGTCGTAAGCAGCTGGCATTAGTGGAGGGGTAGAGATGAAGGGGAGGGAGTATCCTCCCTCGAAAATTTGGCGAACCCCTCGGTCTGATATTATAGACCTCCAGTGGAGCAGGTGATAGCATATTCTGCACCCCACTGCATGCCCATAATCGTAAGAGGGCGGACTATAAGGGTTTGGAGGCACCTGAGGGGGGTGACTGAATGACCCAACCTCTGGCTGCCCGACCCATGGGGGTCTGTAGGTATCACGTCCTTGGCCACACAGATGCAGGGAAAGCTAACGCGCCATGGTGGGTAGACGCGGCTGGAAGTTCCTTCCATGGGCACAAAAGGAGCGAAAGGCGAATTGGGGGTGGCAAGAGGCAATGGATAGGTCCAAGGACCCTACTGTAGCCCTGCTGTCCTTACAGCGTTCCAGCACTGAATCCAGCTTGTCTCCGAAGAGGCAGGAGCCAACAAAGGGCTTGTTTATAAGTGATGGTTGGGTATCCGGTGAAAAGCCAGGGGTAGTGCTGTAAGGCCAACATTGATGAAACCGCTCTGCCCAGCGAGTCAGTGGTATCCAATTAACATCTGAGCAACAACTTAGCTGCGTTTCTCGCATCAGCAACAGCCTGGAAGAATATGGCCTGGGCCTCTTCCGGGATCATGGGCAATGCCTGCGCAACCGAATCCCATAGAGCATGGGAGGAGCGGTCCAAAAGGCACACAGTGTTCACGGACCGCAGGACAAGGCTGGTGGAAGAAAACATCTTCTTCTCTAAGGTGTTCAACCTCTTGGATTCCTTATCTGGTGGGGTGGTAGGGAATCAACAAGGATTTACATGGAAAGTACAGGTTTGGACCACCAACCTCTCCGAGGTAGGGTGTTGAGTGAGGAAATTGGCATCCCCTAGGGTGGGGCGGTAGTGCCGGGCAATAGGCCTGTTCACAGGAGGCCCTTAGCTGGGCTTGAACCAAGCTGGTTATCTGTAAGATGTCTAAGGTATTAATTGAATGGGAGAAGCAGTTCTAATGGGGTCACTTCCAGCTTAAGAACCACTGTCAAGACGTTAGTCTTGGCTGTCACAGAGGGAAGGCTCAGGCCCAGGACCTCTGTTGCCCTTCTCCCCATCATTGGTAAGGATGCTCCTTACTCTGTAGCCAATGTGGGGGGGGGGGGGGGGGGGGGGGAGCCAGTATCTGGAGAAGTAGCCAGTCCTCTGGCTTCCACCAAGTCCACTGGCGTCCACCAAGTCCTCAAACCATTCCATGTTTGGGTCAAAAAGCTGGTATTCTTCACGGTCCAGAGACCCCCCCCCAATACTCCCTGTGTCCCAGGCCATAGAGTAGAGCACAGGCTCTGGCCTGGAAGGCATGGCTCCAGTCGGCACCAGAGTCTGCATTGGAGGACGTCCCTCTGTCTCTGTTTCGGAGTTGGGTATCAGAATGGCGGCAGTGCCGCAGGTGAACATCTGCATCGGCAAAGAGGAAGGTATGATTGGCATCAGTCTAGATCCATCTGTGGATCCAAAGGGCTCAAACAGTGAAGGGGGGGGAGGTGCCGGCATTGATCCTGCAAGGACTCCTTCCAAACCAGCGGGCCCAAAGGCGCACCAGCAGTAGTGGGCCACTCAACCATGGCCTTATAAAACTCCTGAATGTGAGCGGGGGTAGCTACGGCTTCCAGAAACTCGAGGACGGGCGTAGCCAGCTCAGCACTGGCTCAACTGCAGAGCTAGACCTCGAATGTCGACTCTCCTTCATCTCGTCAGACAAGATGAAGTCAAAGATCTCTTCAACTTCTTACTCTTTTTCTTGCAGTGGGACTTACCAGAGTGACCAGATGACTGAGTGCAATGAAGATATTGGGCTCTGCAACCAAACCAGAGACCTTCCTCTCAGCCGGGATCAAGACTATAGGGCATCACACGATGAACCACCAGGAGATTGAGGGACTTGTCCATCAGGACCTCTGATTAATTGTGCAACAGTCAAAGCAGGTCTTCATGTCATGGTTGAGTTTGCGGAACCTGCAGCAAACAAGGTGGAGTTCCATCACAGACATGATCAGTGACAGGCGCTGCAGTACTTGAAGTCGGAATTCCAAGTTGACATCCATGTCACACCAGGAGAAGATTCTTTCAAAAGAGTTTGACAAAAGTTAAAAAAGGCTAGTCAAAAAGTGACTGAGGGGGTAGATCTATTTGTAACTGCGCTGACTAGGGCAGAAAGAAAAGAACTGACATCAGCGCGCTGGGGTGTCGCTTATATAAGCACCGCCCATGTCCCTTTCGGTGCACACGACGCCGATGATGCCACAAGGAGCCGATCACTGCCACCTACCAGCAGACAGAGGTATTGTGCACCAAAATTTTCCAGAACCAGACTCAGGCCCTGGGATAATTCCAAGGTGAGGAATCTGAGGCTAGAAGTCTTTATCAGATAACATCTCACAGTCTGATGACAGCATAAATGACAGAAGAAATCTGATTATGGTGGCCTCTAGTGAGAGAGTGAAACATCAGCACTTCCAACTCATTGGCCAAGTTCAGGTGGGTCAAATGATGTGGATAAGCTACTAAAAACACTGTTGATGAGGCTGAAGGCTGTTTTAACACTGTTTGCTGCTATTTATTATCACTGGGGATTCCCATCCTGACTATGGGGAATGATTCAAGCATGTAAAAATGCATGAAAGATCCAGTACTGGAGAAATATAAGGTATTTATATTAAGAACAACACACCCACAGGTGAACATAGTAAAGCTATTAAGCGTCAGTGAAGTAGTGTTGCACTGTACTAGTAAGAAGAATCAATGCCACGTATTAAACCATTAACTAGCGGTTGAGGGAGTGATTTTCCACTCACATGTATAGATGGGGAATAAAACTCTATTCTGTGCACTTCCCTCCTGGATGTAACCAAGAAATCCTCTAAACTGACGCTGTCACAAACTAAAACCCATCACATATTTTTCAAAACACTTTTTACATGTTCACTTCTCTTCCGCTATGGTAATTTCTTTCACCTCTCCTTAAAGATCCCTCCTTCTTTACTATTAGTCTACAATCCGTTTAATGAACTTGCTGTTTCCACCCTCCAAGTTACACCATGCTCTTTTCCAGTACGTCTGCCCTTAAACACAGAATGCTGGTTCTGTTGTTGGAAGCTAACTCATGAGGCAAATGTGTGCCCCTCTCAATACATCTTCCCTGTTGATGAGGAGCCAAGCGCTGCATATCTTATTCAATTATTGTAGCAATTCACTAGTATGATCTCAACCGTTGCCTCTTTCTATCCTTATTGACCACCATCATAGAAGACAGCGAGACAAAGTTGGTGCCTAACAAGATGTCACATCCACTCAATTTTAAAAGAACTTTAAGTACCACTAATATTGTTGCTTCTTTTGGATATCGCACCCGATACAAAATAACTTCATAGGAGACATGGGGTCCCCGTGACAACTGACCTGCTCAGCTGCCAGGAACTCTCCATAGTTCTCCAGGAAGTTGCCTACAAGTACAGAGGCGACAATAGTGAGCCCTTTTCCTGCCTTGAGCTGAGAGGCAAAAGTCAGCAGACGAGGATGCTTCACGTGGAGGTCCTCATCCAGCTTCAGCATCACCAGGAGCTGCGGCCTGCAGAGGTAAAGCAGAG
Source organism: Lissotriton vulgaris (assembly GCF_964263255.1). NCBI lineage: Eukaryota > Metazoa > Chordata > Amphibia > Caudata > Salamandridae > Lissotriton > Lissotriton vulgaris. Next base: position 7,913 of record NW_028246711.1, on the reverse strand, counting down.
TTAGGCAAAGTAGAGATGGGTTGATACAGAACTGATGTAGATAGCTCCTGAAGGTATAAACACATTAAGGAAATGTTGATATGTTGTGCAGATAAATAAATCCCACTAATCACCCGTTTTTCATTGAAAGGTTCACAGCTATAGGAAGGATCTTTAGATCTAAAGCAAGCACCACAAATAAAGCTACTCAAACAGATTATATAGTTCTTGCAATTGACCTGCAAGTGGTCACAAGTGATGATATAATTGTGAGCATGTACATTCAGAGTTTTCTGTCGGCTCCCATCACCCGCCCACTTCAAGGCCAGCTACATCATAATAGTCAATGATGGTACACCATCCTACCTGGAATCCGAATACAAGACATCTAGAGAACACCACAAAACATGCAGCACCAGCATCAGTCGATTAAGTAGCAGCAAATGCAGTAAAAAGTAGTATGTCATGCCTCCTTGCACCACACCCAAGGGGTACAAAATGACCTCCTAGTTAAGTATGCCAAGACCCATCCATTCTCTGCTGCAGAAAACAGCTGAAGATCCTTCTCTTTCTAGCATTCCTGAACAATAAGTTCTTGATCGCCAAAGTCTCTGAAGAACTGCCCATCCTGGCTCCCTCCCCTATGCCTGCCCACTACTCAACGGACCCCTGCTAATGAAGGTTCTCACCGACCCACACCACAGCTATAGTTAGCTTTATGCTCACTAAATTCCCATACATATACAAAGTGCATTTAACTTTACTGAATATTCTCTGCACATAAGTGGGGGGAAGGGGCTACCTTTGTGAACAATTCTTTGATACCTGCAGTGGACCCTCATTTTATAAAATTATAATTTGTAATGGCACCTATAGATCAAACCATTGCAGTTCTATGTGAGATCTCTTTCCCTACTATCAATATATCATTTTTTCCTGTAGCAATGCAGGCTGCCCACTGCAAACAGAAGTAAAGGAGGGGCATATAATTGCCCCACGACCCAAAACAATTTATAAAAAGAACATTATATTTCACTGCTTCAATATGCATTCATAGGCATGATCTTAACATGTGAAATGGATGTTCTCAGAATAGGAATATGTCCAAGGTCAAATTTGATATGATGTCAACTTTCCTTTTGTGGATGTACACCTAGCTGGCCCAACCCACCATGTTTACACGCACTTGTTCTAATGTATTCTCCTCATACCATTTCCCAATTATCCTCATTCATCATCTAGTATGCGCTTTTTTTCTCCGTTTTTTTTAGTCTTACTTGTTCATGCTCAACATACAGCCGGCACAAACACAGACGGCTGTCTAGGATCCACTAATGGATGCGGATTATAAGGTAAAGCATCCAAAGCGACAATACCCTGCCCTTGGGTCACTGCTTCTCTTTCTCACCCACTGAAGGGGTTGAAGAAAACGTTATTTGCCTTCACTAAAACCCTTTCTGGTGGATAAATATTTATATGTATTACTTTTCAGGCATTTACCTCACCAGTAGTTCTAACCACATATACCTGATGATGCCACCTAACGGTATACAAAGGTACTTCTGAAAAGTCACCAGATCCCTCTGATGCCTGGGAAATATTCACAAGATAAGTAATCTGTGGTTAGAAGTATCCATCAGAAGTTATATTTATACCCTCTTCTTGTGCAGATCCCGTTGTCAATGACGACCCTCCTGCCACTGTGTGTGCAGTCTCCTTCCTCTCCCCAGTTGCGGCGCCTGTTTCCCATCTTAACTGCATAGATGCTTTATTCCTAGTGTCTACGAACACTTTTACCTCCCGGCAGAGCTGCCAGTAACTGTATCCAGGCCTTCCAGCTGTCATCTAAGTGTCTGTGCTTCAGTCTCACTGTCTTCATACTGGCGTTTAACTCTCATATGAAAACCGCTACTTATTGGTCATTCGCTACAGTACAAATCATCTTTGCAATCCACCACATTTTACAGAACAAAAGGTGATCTGCATATCCAAAGAAAAGGTTTCCTTTTTCTTCTGCTTTAGACCACCCCTTCATGCCTTATGTCTCCAATTTATTTTCACCTTAACTGCTGCAGTTGGTTCATCGTACTCAGTAGGAATTTCACAATCACTTCTGCTCAAGTTTTTCTCTCACATTTCATTTACAGGTAGATAATTGTTGTTTATTTAGGGCATAACTTTTAAGGTTGGTAGCATTTTGGTGCCCTTACGTAATTATTTATTTCAAAGCGTTAGTGTATAAAAAAGCAGTTTTACCCCAACGTGGTAAGAGCCAACATTGGAAAATTTCGTTTTGCTTCAAGTTATTTTCAGTAAACATTACTGTTTAATCAGCCCACATTTCTGTGGCAGTTAGCTGGGCTTCTTTAACGCTTTTACTTCAATTATTTTTTAATAATATTTCACATATTTAGTTTTTTCCTCACATAGAATTTTATCATACGTACTTGTATTTTGTTGACGTAAAGACTGCCGTTATTTCTAACTAATGGTGCTACCCAGCATATAAATACTGATTAGATTAATAAATAACTGCAAACAGTTATCATATTTTATCAAATTTGTCTTTTCCTGTAAGAGTTTGCGTGTGCGTTTTTGATTTATAATATTTCTCATATTTTAAAGACTTATTTTAGGTTGGTCAGTATGTTGCTCAAAAAATATGTTCACACATCTTGGGTAGTAGCCCCTGTATGCATTTCAGTTTAAATTTAATGTAAAAGGTTTCCTTCTGCTACTTTACTAGCTAGTGGTGCTAATATTAATTTATAAGTTAGACATAACTTAAGTAAAGAACATGGTATAATTTAAGTGTTTTTGCTCGTCTTGCCACTATATTTCAACATAAACAATAAGCTATGTTTATTTAAGGCAGTGATTTGCTCGTGTACATATTTTATTCTACTTTCTTTCATAATAGTCAATGTATGTGACACCACATGACTTTTAAAACTCTGATGCTCAGGATGTATTAAGACTTGACAGTTAAGCTTACTTTTAAAGGTTGGTTGTTTGGGTGGAAACACAGACACAGTAAACACTTAGGGCCTCATTACAATGTCGGTCGGAAAGGTTCCAAACGGCAGTCGGAATCTCCTCATCCGTGTCGGCACCTATGTTTCCGACCAACTCGGAAACATTTCCGACCGACCAATTATGATGGAAAGGTAACTGTTCGGTCAGTCCGAATCACTTCCGACCGGCGTTTGGAGACTCTAAGTCGGTCGGAGCCGAATCATACAGCTCTACAGACAGCATTTCCGACTGACGTATTACGATGTTGGATTCGGACAGCCTTTCCAGATCGGTCTGTCCGACACAGAACGGCTGTCAGAAGCTTGACTTTGGGGGCCCATAGCAGACCACCCTTCACCCTGAGGCATCTGGTTGGGGCCCGTGGGGGTCCCCAAGGGTCGCCCCTTTAACCCCTCCCATGCTCGTGACGGAACCGTTCCGTCACGAGCCTCGGGTGGGCTGTGCTGGTGACGGAACGGTTCCGTCACGGCCCGCTCGCCGCGCCTGCGCGGTGCGAATTTCGCGCCTGCGCTGGACGTTCTGAAGAGCGGGCGGGGCCGTGACGGAACCGTTCCGTCACAAGCACAGCTCACCCGCGGGCCGTGACGGAGCGGTTCCGTCACGAGCACGGGACCGCCACGCGGCCCCGCCTCCCCATTAGCGCTGCAGCGGAATAGCCACCGCAGCGAAGGGGTTGCACTTTGGGGAGCCTGCGAAAGGGTGCAAGGTTTTCCGCAAGCACCCCTTTTTCTCCTATGGGAGCCTGTGTTGTCGGTCGGAACCAAATCTTCCACTTAAGTTAATGGGAGACTTTCCGAATGGTGTTAGGAACTATCGTTATCGGTCGGTTGGATTCCCAGAACGCGAGCCGGTCGGAATCTTTTCCGATGAGGAGTCGGTCAGATTGCTTTCCGACCGACATCATAATGAGGCCCTCAAATAATAAACAATACATTCAGTTTTAGATGTTTATTCATTGAAGTTCAGTTGCTCAGCCAGTATCAATTGGTTAGTAGGTAATATAAAAAGCTACCCAGTGTAGGGGCGTACTGACTTTCTCAAACATAAACCCCACTTTGCAGGGGCAAATTAGAAGAGGAAAAAACAAGCATTTGCAATGCAATAAGTCTCGCATTTATGAGAGTTTGAGCTATTTGCATCGTAAATGACAATGCCTGTAATGTACGTGTTGTTTTTAAAAAAGCGAAATAAATGGCAGTCATTTACAATGCCAATAGCTTAAACCCTCACAAATGCGGTACCTATTGCATTGCAAAGGTGTTCGGGCCCCTACTATAAAAATAAAATACAAAAAGAGTTAGGAGAGAGCGTGTCCTGCTTAAAACAGCAAGCAGGACAAAGCTATTTGAGAAAATAGTGCTCACATGTAGTAATTAAAGCCTACCAAGTAACAACACAAGTAACAGGGGGTGTCCTCATGGGAGGTTAAAAAAAATACAAATAAAATACAAAAAGAGTTAGGAGAGAGCGTGTCCTGCTTAAAACAGCAAGCAGGACAAAGCTATTTGAGAAAATAGTGCTCACATGTAGTAATTAAAGCCTACCAAGTAACAACACAAGTAACAGGGGGTGTCCTCATGGGAGGTTAAAAAATGAGAAAAGGCGGAACTAAGGATGAACTACTAAGCCTATTGACCAATGAAAAGCCACAGTTTACAGTAGTCAATGACAGAAGCCAATGAAAAATATAGGAGGAGAGTGGCTGAGCTTCAAGTCCATACCTGAATTCAGCAAGCCTCGCAGAGCAGCGCAAGCGTTGCCAAGGCTCGACCTAAAAATGAATGTGTTTGTCTGTAATGCAACTGGTGCTCATGCAAGCCGCTCTGACACCTTGGGGTAGGGTGTGTGCTATAGAAAACTACAAAAAAAAGATATTCATCAGAATGAAAGATGACTTTATTATTTGGCTGGCTGGCTCAACTGGAGAGGTATTTCCATTTGAAGGCTCCACAACTCAGCCACATTCCTTGCCAGTTATTTCTATGTCACTGTGTTCAACCTATTGCCAGTTTCACTGAGCAAAAGTGGGTTCAAAGACATGCCAAACTGCAACAGGCTGTGGCCCAATCAACTGAAGAGAGCAACAACAAAATAAGGCTGTCCATAAACATTTCATTTTTACCCCAATATTTGTTTGTGGCAATATGAGTAGGTGAGGTATTTCCATATGAAAAGGTCACTTGTAGTCCCTATACCATGTATTCATTCTCAGGGAATGAGGTGTGCACTTGGAACAGGCAGACAAACGTTTATTCTTTCTCACATTACATCGAATATATTGCATGCATAGCAGGCTAGTTGGTTTGGGATATACAACAGGAAATCATTTTTGCATTACTACTGTCTTTTTGGAGATGGGACGCCCTGTCCTTGAATATCATCAAAGTCTCCACACTCCGACCCTAGTGAAGCTCCTTTCTGATTTCACACTTAATCGAGGCTCCTAATGGATGGCCATTGATTGCGCAGACACCATCATGCGCATAATTGACAGGCTGCACAAGAGGAGCTCATCAATTAAAAGGTTCTGGGATCACTTTTTCCGTTCAGTATTTAGAATGGGTTCTCGATGGTTTTCGATGACAAGCTCTGAAATGTTAAAAGTGAGTGCCTATTTTCTGATATTTTGTTAACTTGTATATGTGTGAAGCCGGACAGAGTGCAATGGTTGAGGACTGTAGGAAGAAAAGAAAAAAAGACGCAAGAATGGAACTATGACAAATAAGAAATTCAGTGTTGTGGTAAGGGACTGAAGATGTTTTGAGATTATTTTCATTTTAAAGGCAAGCCTTCATCAGTATTTTTACGGGTAATTTTAAGCATACCACACATTTCAGACTTTATTGTTGTTGACAAAATTCCCAGTGATTTTCCACTGCCCGCTCTTTGTGGAACTTGCATTTCCCCACCTTTCTCAAACTTGACGTTCACTGCTGACCAACTTGTAGGTTTTTACCCGATTCGGCTTCTACAACTCAGGATATGCTATTTGCAGTCACTGATGAAAATTATCTTCATGTAGGCATAATTTACGTTTGCAAGATAATTGTTTGTATTATCAACACATCCCATGGGCGACTCTGGCTCAATCGGAATGTATATTATGTAATGTTATGTTGTGCTATTTTATGTTACCTGTATTTGTAGAGCACACGTCTGCCATTATTAGCATGGCCCCTTACAGCGTTCAGGCCCAGATTTACTGTGCGCGTGCAGTGCAAATCAATACAATCGCCACCACCAATTCTGTGTACAAAAGCTGTTTTCCGCCAAAAGTGGACTTGCGAGCAACACGAAAATCTCTTTGCGTCCTGTAGCATCAAGCCAGTTCAACCAATGCAAAGGGATTTTAACAGACAGAAACAGCAAAATGAATTCTAGGATTCCAAGCAAAGCCAGATCTAATCAAAAGACAATCTGACGTTGTGTGAACTCCTAGTACCAAATGCAAACACAGGGCAAGCGCAATGTCATGCCAAATTCTTATGCTTGATTGTCAGATTTCTACAAAATTACACATTCTACACAATGTAATCTTGGGCACTCGTCATCATGCTAAAAAAAATGTACACTAAAGAGTGTACCTCGAAGCCAAGTGTCCTACTTGGCTCAGCTGGCTTTCCTGTGCACCATAACACAATGCTTTAGCATTAAACTCTAACATCATTTTTTGCCACAAACATGTCACACAACTCGCTGTAAATATGATACGGTACAATTTGCAGATTTTATTGCAAATGCATTATTGGGACAGAAATGATATGCGAACTATATACCGTAGGTTGTGTGTTGTGTGCATATTTGGAGGCCAGGCCAGCTCATGCTAATCATTGACCCCCCAAATGACAGAAGCAGCTGGCACAATATTTACGGCACACTCAGAGTAAATTAAATTAGTTTATCCAAAGAAACTAAATTCACATTTGAATGCGTACAGTCTATTTGGAAAGAAACATGCTGAAGATCAGAAGGTGGATGAGTAATAAAAAAAATCCTTTTTTTATCTTCTTACTTTTGTTGCACATTCAAAGACCGATGTTAAATGTCAGGCTATATGTTCTGAAAAATTGCTGCTACTTCTTTTAAGTGGCGATGCGGTTTACTTGGATTTTGCAAACTTCATTATGTACCTAGGGCACGAGCAGGGCCATTTGAATTATGTGGCAGGAAGGCCAGAGTTGTGCGGCATGGTTGAAAAAATTATGCGGCAAGGAAACACAAGTTCTGAAGCTTAACCCCTTGCGTGCACGCGTCGGCCAACGTCCGTCGCAAGCACTACCTCGGTATTGCTGCGCACGTCCTTTGGCCGACACGGCCCGCCCACTAAATAAAAATCCTGCACTGGGGGAGGAGCTACGCGGGCGTCCAAGATGGTCGCGTAAGCAGAGGGCTCCCGAGACCCACGCCGCCCTTTCGCGACTATCCTCAAAATATCCTGGTTATTATTATGGGCTTTTGAAGATCTACTCTTGCGGACTCTACTATCCTTTCAGAATTTGAATTTGGACGTCGGGAGCCGATTCTACGTCAACTTCATCTTTCTGGCCCACCCCGATCGAGACTGAGGACTCTGCTGCTTCGGTGGGCCGGGGAGTAAGTCAACAACAACGGCCGGAGGGACATCTCCCCAGTCGGCCTCATTGTCGCTTTCGGTTTCGATTTCTCCTCAGCCCCTTGAGTGACTATTCTACAAGCGGATCGGCTCCCAAGTCGGTGCAGCTCCGACCCGCTGTGATGTCCGCCACATCTCTCTATCCTTGACTTATCCCTCGATTTGCATTCTACCGTTTTGGCCCTAAAAATTCTGATTCTGTATCCCACCAGCACCTGCCATTTTCACCAGGTCCAGAGGGCCCCTTCGGGGCACAGATTCCAATATGGCCTCCAAACTTGAGTTC